>NC_134833.1:102392840-102692840 GCF_004210375.1 Tachypleus tridentatus
AAGTGTGTGTGTCTGGGTGAATGAGAATACCAAATTATTACTCATAGGGGAAAGTAATGGTTGAAGCCAGGTGCTTGCTTGAGTTACAAAATGTATAAAGTGTTAGATACAGTAATACCACATGATTGCTCGTATTATAAAACAAAACGTAGCATTTCATCTTTATATATGGTGGCACAAAGATATTGCTTGTCCAAACGAAGAAGCAATGTTTTCATTGTATGATTACTTGTATTACATGTTCACAGCTTATATTGAACACTAAGTAGATAAAATTTTATTTATTTCATATTATTTTGGACTTTCAACATACAAGCAACATTGTTTTTAGTTGTTACCCTTCAAAATATATCCAAATAGAGCAATAAATATTACAATAATGAAGTGTTAGCTTTTTTGCTCAGTTGATTCAAGTACAACAAAAAATTAAAGGTAAAAACTAAAAACACACATCTATTTATGCATCTCTAATTATTATTATTATTATTACTTTAATGAGAATACAATAATTATTAATTATCATTAATAATTAAGATATCATTTTGATCTATATAAGAACCATTCTAGTGTATCTACATAAGTTTTTCTCTGCTGGAGTTGCGATGAAATTCTGCCACTAGATGTAAGAAATAGGGTAAAATTGGATTTTATCTGAAATTACTTTTATGGGTTTCAGACCAAAGTTTGTGGACAAGTTTTTCTTTTTTTTTTACATAAAGCTTTTAAAAGGTTTGTTGGAGAGATTTTACGTATTGGAAATATTTAACATTTGATATTCAAGGGTTTTTATGAAGATTACAGCAAGGTTTGCAGGCTATATTTTTAAACTTATCTTACCGTATAAGCCTTGCATTTCTTTCTTTTTCTCTTGCACCCTGGAGACTTGTTCAGACGAAAAGAGATTGTGTATCTCCTTTGGCTGTTCGTGATGCAAGGTTTTAATTAAAGTTGAAATTAACTTTTGATTTCATTAACGCAGGCGAGAAAAACAGGTTTAACGTAGAAGAGGAAACGCTCTAACATTATTAGTCTCCACACTATCAAACAATATTGAAATGTGGAAAAAGTTACGTTTACTATTAACGCAAACGTGGTTATAATGAAGGGCTTACACGGTACTTAATTACTTAAACAAGCGAAGGTCGCTTGTATACATGTTAAATGGTGAAAAAAGTTCTGATATTTATGTTAGAATTTTAAAATGACTAACGTTAAACATAGATGCGTTAAGCAGTAAGCGTATTTTTTTCCCTGAAATTTATTACACACAAATCACCCAGTAATTGTCACGTGCATGAAATTAATCTATGTGAAGTAAAGAAAAATTTTTAAGTGCTATACGCTCTGCACTCGCGATATAAGCCGCGCCGAGTATATATGTATATATTTACTTATTAGACAAAGAATAAGGAGCTAATATTGAATGTTATTACTATATTTGAGCCACGAAGGTGTTGCCATCGTCATTTCCGTCATTAAGCGTCCACGAACATAAGTAATAAAAAGGTAATTTTAACCACATGTCTTGTTGTTTGAGTCAAGAAAGATTTTTGTTCCCTTTTGGAGAGGCAAACGCAAATATTTCAATTATAAAAAATTCAAAATTCTTAAACAAGTAGAAGATTTTACGTGGGAACTGAAAGGTTGTACGTGAATTTTAGCTACGTTTTTGCAAGATAAATAAAACGATTTTACGCATATAATTAAATCTTACAACTTAAAGCTTTATTATTGCGTATCACCTCTAACACACAAATCACTGATAGGCTGTACACAGTGACATCTGCTTTAACAATTCGGTTGATCATTTTAAGTTTAAATCAAAACACCTCCTTATACAGCACACAAAGTAACAATTTTTCTTTCGGATGATATGGTTGATAATATGTATTTGTACATGTTGCTGCTTAGCTTTTCGTTGCATTAAGAGTATTTTAGAGCAACGTAAATAGTGAAAGACAAACTCGCGTTTTATTTCCAAAATTAAAATAATTTTATAACACTGTTGTACAGCTTCTCTGTCACGTTTAGTTTGTTTGTTTGTTTTGAATTTCGCACAAAGCTACTCGAGGGCTATCTGTGCTAGCCGTCCCTAATTTAGCAGTGTAAGACTAGAGGGAAGGCAGCTAGTCATGACCACTCACCGCCAACACTTGGCAACAACGCCAACTCTTTTACCAACGAATAGTGGGATTGACCGTAACATTATAACACACCCTCGGCTGAAAGGGCGAGCATGTTTGGCGCGACGGGGATGAGCTGTTATTAAAGGTAAGTTGAGTCTCTGATTACGGTAGTCTAACAAAAGTTAATCCACAGTAACAGCTGTTCACCAGCGCTTGTAATTTAACAATTACACTCGCCACCTTGAATTGTCTCCATGAATGATTTTATAGCTTATTAAAAGTAACTATGGGTGTATACATATTTGAATGCAGCACGTGTTTAACGCGCGATTAAGGAATAAACGTAATCTTATCTGCATTTATTTGAAACTGTATTTATTGCAACTAACGGTATTCTCTTCCAGTAGCCATTTGGTAGGTTTTGTTTTGTTCATAGAAGTTAATAATTTCTTGATATAATAATTGTTTATATATTCACATGTCCGAGTTCAGTGATTTTGTAGGTTTTATCGGTTGCTTCAACCAAATTTTTAAACGAGAATACTTTCAAATTAAAACATTCAAGTAATGTTTTAAAACCTATTTAAAATACTAAAGTTTTTCCATATTATAAAATATATAAACCAAATACTAAAAAAGAATTTACAATATCGCATATAAAAACAGCTAGATACACAAATTTTTGAATATTTCATAGCATTGTTTAATAAAATGCGTATAAAGCATCATTGTCTACCTGCTCGTTTGTTTTTTAAGGGACTTTCACATCGAAGACTTTTTTAGCCTTCTTTTTTTTCAATGTATGTAATTATTCGATCCTAAAGTAAGAATATAATCGAGAAAGAAAATAATGGACATGCCTTGTCATAGAAATTTTGGTACTACATATACTAATGAAGCATATATAATGATATTTACGATAAAAGAAAAAAATACAGAAATGCATAACACATTCATTCTTCACATGGTCCTTTGATTTGTAATAGAAAGGATCAAAATGTAACAAACTAGACATGCTTTTCATTGATAGTGCGAAAAATAAAAGATATACAGGGTAAACAACTATTAGTATATCTGATCCTTAAATCTAGCAGATAGACAAAGAAGTACTGGAATTTTTTTTTTCTCTTATCTTCCTGCTAATCATACAAGCTTAAATTTGTATGACAAGGAATTGTCTAATAATTTAGTTTTACTCACTGTACCGGGTATAGACTTACAGAGTAAAGGTAACCAAATATTTATTTTGATCATTCAGTTAAGTTTGTATAAGAAAGATATAAAGTTTGCAATTGATAAAAAAACACACGTAGGATTAAAGACGTTGTTAAAATATTTATAAAAATGATAAAATGCTAATGCTGTCGACAGGTGGAACTGCTTTCATCAAGGGCAAAGGCATAGATCTACATTTGGCCCTTATATTAATTAATCATGCGAACATAGTAAAAGTAGGATACACATGAGGTGAAAAATGGAGTATATAAACTAGGTGGAGTTATAGACAAAAACAACAAAAACTTCCACCTGAAAATACATATGAATTATATTTATACTTGTTCATATTATCGTGGTAATTTTTATTAAATTCCAGGGCAGTTGTTATTTCATTTTAAAGCTTCTAGTTTCTAGAGACACGTAAGACTTATTAAGTGATATTGATTGTTTTTTAGTAACGTTCTTCGTAGTTTCCTTTAATTTTATTATACAGTTTCTATGATGGCTATCAAGCAAGATTCGTTTAAACTATGCTGGGCTCAAGATCTTATTTAGACGAAAGATAATTGAACCAGATATGGATAGGGGTCTTAATAAAAGGTTTTACTTTTGAATTTCGCGCAAAACTATACGAGGTCTATCTGCGTTAGCCGTTCCTAATTTAACAGTGTAAGACTAGAGGGAAGGCAGCTAGTCATTACTACCCAACGCTAACGAATAGTGTAGTTGATCGTGACATTATAATGCTCCCACGGCTGAAAGGACGAGCATGATTAGTGTGACATGGATTCAAATCCACGACCCTGAGTTTACGAGTCGAGTGCTTTAACCATCTGGCCATGCCGGACCTCTTGATAATAGGATCAGCCTTTTAACGAAAAGTGAATCGTTAAATTAAGTACATTGGTAAGGATTGTGTTTAGAGATAACTTTCATACGTTTCAAACCTGCTCACTTCCTGGCCTCTTAAATAACGAAACGCTGATGCTTAAGAACAATTTGTAAATTTCAGCAAACTACTTTAAATGAAACGTCATTTGCCAAATGAAATTTATCTCTATTTTATCAATACGGTATACATTTTATTAATACGGTATACATTTTTGCCAGAAAATTTGTACTTTTTATGTGAAGTCGCTCATCTGCTCTAATATAATCAGTACCAAAACTTTTGTACGAGTTTACTCTACTTAAAACCCATTTTGCTCAATTCACAAAAATAAAATAGATTTCTAGGAAAATACGACTTAAAAAAAACAAATAAAACAATTGTGTAAAAGGAGAGCAAAATACCGCATGTTTTATCTATCTATATTTCGATATATATATATATTTCAAGTTTAGATGCTGAATTCCGACTTCTATCTGCCAATTCGCTGTATTCGGAAAAATAAAAGAGAGACAGAGAAAATCACCGTTTCACTCCAGTAGCACATTGCCCACGTATATGGAAAATTATTCTTTCCTTACCTTAAACCTTCTCACTTTATTTCCAGGTTTAAATAACACAAACGGACTTCAGCATGATGGCCTTTGGTCACTTGGTTAAACCATTATAATATGTTCCTAACTAATTTCGTTACCAGTTAATCAAAATGGTCTAATCTGTGATTTTCAGGATCGTAAACATATACTTTAAAACTCCTTCAATCAAACTTGATCTACATTCTACATGTACTTCTTAAGACTCCTTCAATCACACTTGATCTACATTCTACATATACTTCTTAAAACTCCTTTAATCAAACTTGATCTACATTCTACATATACTTCTTAAGACTCCTTTAATCAGACTTCATCTACAATCTACATATACTTCTTAAGACTCTTTTAATCAAACTTGGTCTACATTCTACATATACTCTTTAAACTTTCTTTAATCATACTTGATCTACTTTCTACATACACTTCTTAAACCTCCTTTAATCAAACTTGATCTACATTCTACATACACTCCTTAAACCTCCTTTAATCAAACTTGATCTACATTCTACATATACTCTTTAAACTTTCTTTAATCAGACTTGACCTACATTCTACATATACTTCTTAAACCTTCTTTAATCAGACTTGATCTACATTCTACATACACTCCTTGAACCTCCTTTAATCAGACTTTATCTACATTCTACATGTACTTCTTAAACCTTCTTTAATCAAACTTGATCTACATTCTACACATACTTCTATACTTTTTAAACCTTCTTTAATCAAACTTGATCTACATTCTACTTATTCTTCTTTCCTGCTTGTTCTACTTCTAGTGTAGAACTCCAGCTGAGACGTCATTGAGAATGCAGCTAAAAATATCGCTATAGCGAGAGTATCAAATTGATTAATCAATGAGTTCTTATAAGTTATTAATAACAGTATATTAAATTAGTTTTAGTCATTATTAGTCAAAATTTGAGTTGTGATCTGTTAAGTAACTTACATAATACTAATCGAGCTAATATTTGACGCCTTACGTCTTTGACACAATCGTCATCCTATAACTGCTTATGAATTGAAACATGTAAACCAAGTGCCTCTTCGGTTTTAAATATTTTATTAAACCATTTCTACTTATCTTCTGTCACTTACCTACACATCCAATTATTTTTAATCAAACTATGAAAGGTGACACAAATTCATCTGCCACTAAAACAAGATGTTGTTTCAGGTATTCATGTTGTTTAGATGTTCTGATTTTCCACACAGCATAAGTTTTCAGTATATTTACGTCTATTCAAGTTGGACCTTTTTTGATCAAATTTCTTAATTTGATCAATGTATGATCAATGATTGTAAGACAATACTTACCATGAACAGTTTAAGATATTACCTTAATTGCAGTAAAATACCTTCAATGGACTCTGTCTCTAATGAATTTATCTAACTATCTTGCACCCATAATACACTAACTAACATTATTGTTCTAGAATTTCTGTGTCAAGTGCTTTATTTTTGTAGTTATCTTCCTGATTTGAAATATTTTATTTTATTTTATGTATTTTCCTGTTTTTTTTTCTAGCCGTTTTCCTTGTCTCTATTGAATTACTTATTCTAAAAATTAAGCAATTTTAATTTCCAGTTTATTCTTCTACAATTAATTTTCATCAATCACTTTCGTTGGAGAAATGTTGAGATAGTTTCATGTATATGTGTGTGTTTTTTTATAGCAAAGCCACATTGGGCTATCTGCTGAGCCCACCGAGGTGAATCGAACTCCTGATTTTAGTATTGTGAATTCGTAGACTTACCGCTATACTAGCGGGTAACAGATAGTTTCATAACTGGCTCGGTATGGCCAGTTGATTAGGGCGCACTACCCGTAATCTGAAGGTCGCGGGTTTGAATCCCCGTCTCACCGAACATGCTTGCTCTTTCAGCCATGAGGGCGTTATAATGTGACGTCAATCCCACTATTTGTTATTAAAAGAGTAGTCTAAGAGTTGGCGGTGGGTGTTAATGACTAGCTGCCTTCTCTCTAGTATTACACTGCTAAATTAGGGACGGATAGCGCAGATAGCCCTCGTGTAGCTTTGCCCGAAATAAAAAGAGAAAACAAGCAAACACACTGTTTAATAACTTGTCTAAAACCTTAAAGCAACATTATCCATTTACGAAATTTTCTGTAAAATGTTCCTTTGTAAATATATATGCTAACAAATATCCTGTAATTTATTAGTAGTTCTGTTATTTTGTAGTAGAAGGTTTGTTTGTTTGTTTGTTATTTTGTTTATTGAATTTCGCACAAGGCTACTCGAGGGCTATCTGTGCTAGCCGTCACTAATTTAGCAGTGTAAGACTAGAGGGAAAGCAGCTAGTCATCACCACCCACCGCCAACTTTTGGGCTACTCTTTTATCAACAAATAGTGGGATTGACCGTCACATTATAACGCCCCCACGTCTGAAAGGGCGAGCATGTTTGGCGCGAAGGGGATGCGAACCCGCGACCCTCAGATTACGAGTCGCACGCCTTAACACGCTTGGCCATGCCGGACCGGTATGTAGTAGAAGGAAACTGTGGATAATTTTTAAAGCGATAAAGTTATAAAGTTACATTTTTTTTAACTTTTAGAGCTTTCCCGCTGCTTTGCGAAATCAGGTTTTTCAACCAAATACTAAAATAAGGGAAACACCTTTAACAGGAAGATTCATACTAGAAAATGGAACCGTTGGGCAACGAAAATGATAGATTTTACTCAGTTTCTTGTAGCTGATATTATGGTCGACCGTAGAGACACCAATCAATGCACCAGCTTTCTTATCGACTTTGGTCAAAACTGTTTATAAGATAGAGCTAATTCGGCATGAAATTTACTCTGTTAGGGGCATCCGTTAACGGTGGGAGCTCTATTTAGCTTTAGGTCCGAAGTTTACCCGCTATAAGTAAGTCTGGTGACAGCCCCTAATCAAGAGGATTCTTAGTGGTCGACTTGCTTTGCGAGGGCATGAAGAGATGATATAAAAGTGATAAGTTGGGGGTAAAACACTTGACCTGGAAGAGAAGATAGTAATAATGGAGTTGAGACTGTGGTTATGGGAAAAATTATAAAAGCAGTGGTGGAGATTATGAGAGGCGATAAAAGACTAATGCTCATTTTCGAAAAGAAAGACAAGGTTCATGAATGTGGAAATTATAGAAGAGTAAAACTCTTAGCACAGTGAAGAAGAGTGATGTGAATAATAGTACAACCACAGCTAGGGAAAAAACAATTTGGTTTCCAAAAGCGTAAAGGCACAGTTGATGTTTTATTTATTGTTGGGGAAATATTTATTTTTAAGAAACTGGACTATCAAGAAGATAGTATGTAAGCTTTTCTGAATCTGGATAAAGCATGTGACAAGGTGCCTAAAAGATCAATTCCACCAAATTTATGAGGTATGCACCGTCAGAACAAATAGTACATGTGTTCATGATTATGTATAGACAAGTAATGACAAGAGTACTGGTGTGCTTTGAATTGTCTGAGTCGTTTGAGGTGAAGGATGGTCTATATCAAGGCTCAGTACTTAGTCCACTGCTGTTTATCGTTATCGTGAATTACATCAGTAAGTAGTTAAATAAGTAAGAGGCAAGAAAATGATATACTCAGGTGATATATTATTACGAGCAGATTCGGAGGAAGAGCAGGGGGAAATGGTGTGTAAATGGAACAAAGTGCTGAGCAGACACAGAATAAAAATGAGCATATTATAAACAAAAGTGATGATAATGTCATCAGCAGTGAATCCAACTGAACAGAATAAAGAGTTTGAAGCCAAGTGAACAGTTTGAAGTACTGGGAGGATGGGTAGATGAGAACGAAGAGTCAAGGAGAGAGATACAAGATATGTTACAATGTCCAAGAGGGCATGACAGAGGATTACAAGGATGGTATCTGACAAGTGATTATCCACTAAGCTAAAGACCTTGTTGTACAGAACCATGGTCAGGTCAGTCCTGCTATATAGTGCATAAACTTGGGTAGTGAAAGAATGTCATTTGAAAAAGTTGGAAATAGTGGAAGTGAGATAGATGAAGCGTATTAGAGGTATGACTTTTAGAGATCACAAGTGAAGGGTTGAAGTTAGCCGAGAGGTGAAAGTTTAACATGAGAGATAAGGTACAAGAAGTAAGATTGAGGTCTTATGGGCATGTCCAAAAGATGTGTGAGGAATTTTTGGTGAAATGGGCAGCAAAAAGCAAAGTGAAGGGAAAGCGGCGACGAGGAAGACAGAGATAGAGATGACAGAACTCTATTAAAGAGGACAGTAGTCAACTAAACATAAGTGTAGTGAATGATATATTTAAAAGGAAAATGATCATGGAGTATCCCGACCCAATATGAAGGGATAAGGGAAGAAGAAGAAATTTCTTTTATTCATCTGCTAAAGTGAAATCAATTAATGAAAATCATTAAGATGTAATAATACTATATTTTAAAATAGTACTTCAAATGTAATTTAAAAGCGTAAATAGACAAGTATTTTCAGTATTTAAAAAAAAAACCTTTAGGAAACGCAGTGGTTAATTTGTTTTCCCAGCTTGTTGTCTTCATGATTTTGAACTCATAATTTGCTACAAAAACACAGAATTAACGTTTAAATCTAAAATCAATGGTATATTCTTTGGTCTCTTTCCCCGTGGCTCAATGGTAAATATGCAAACTTTGAGTAAAGCATAAAGTTACACATGAGCTGTTTGTGCTCTACCCACTACGGGTATCGAAATTCGGTTTCTAGTGGTATAAGTTCGCAGACATACCACTATTTCACTAGAGGGCTTGCAAAATTTAACGCCAAATATTGGGATTCCACGTCCGTGGTGGACATAACTCAAATAGCTCATTTTGTACTTCCCGGCTTAACAGCAAACAAAAAGTATTCTTAAGATATGAAGAAACAATTACCACTGGTTGTCTTTATTTTGTCGAAATCTAAATATAAGAAATATGTAATAAATATATTTTGAATAATGTACGATCGTAAAATTTATTTAACAATAGATTAAGATTGTGATTTTTGCTACAGAGAATAAATCTTTCTTTTTAATGTGAGAACTGCACAGTAATACATTAGATTATTAAGAATAAATCTTTAAAAGAAGTTGAAAGTACAGTTTAGGGACACCAATGTTTATAAAATGCTCATATTATTATTATTCAATACCTTTAAGAATCTTGCTTTTCTTCTTGGTCCTACATGGCCAGTTGGTTAGGACGCTCGTTTCGTAATCTGAGAGTTACAGGTTCAAATTCCCATCGTATCAAACATGCTCGCCCTTTCAGCCTTGGGGCGTTATAATGTGACAGTCAATCCCACTATTCGTTGGTAAAAGAGTAATCTAAAAGTTGGTGGCGGGTGGTGATGAATAATTGCCTTTCCTCTAGTCTTACGCTGCTAAATTAGGAAGGGCTAACGCAGATAACCCTAGTGCAGCTCTGCGCAAAATTCATAAAACAAAACAAATATATAATACCAAACAAAAACTTTTTTTTATAGAGTCTTATTATTATGTTTGACGGTTCTGTATTTGAAAATGATAAAAAACCAAAAAATTAAACTTTTGATCATCTGTACAACTGAGGAGCTAATTAAGATAGCTTATGGCCTTGCCTTAATGAATTCAATGATTCGAGCTATACCTCTCTTCATGCTAAGTTAATATTCACAGAGAGGATGATGGATTATACAAGCTCTGAAGTAAGAGTGACTCTCATTTAAAGGCTCATTAATCATTCTGTGCTCAGTTGACGAAATCAAGTTGATTGGTTATTTTGTTCAGGTATTCCTTCCAATAATATACCCGCAGTCTGCGAGATTACATTTTTGCCTCTAAATATATAACACAATGAAACACAAGAAGTTCTAGTAAAACCAGGGATGATAGAAAACAGGAACTAAAAATGACAGTTAAAGCTTGATTAATGACCACAGAGGGGCGAAGAGGTTTACAATTTCTACCGGAAAAGATTTGCTAACAGTGGTGAAAGAAGAAGTAAAATAAATTCAAAAATTGGATGTAAAATTAAGAACTGTTATAAATTATATTTGCTAATTTTGTGTACATCTGAGACTTAGAGGAGTTTCGATATTCTATGTGTAGGAGGGATTCTGGTAAATTTTTCGAAAAGTAATTAGGGGCGCACAGTTTTAGGACTCTATAATTTAGTTCTTTATTTTTACATTTTCCGTTGTTTTTTATTCTGTTTTGAATATTTTAAAGAGCTTATTCTGCGCTTTATTATCTTTGAAATTTTAAGCAACTAAGAAGATTATTCTCATTAATTTTGGTCGCTTAGAGCAAACTCTAACATCTAACTTTGTGAACATTTTGTGGTTTTCGATAATGTCGTTCCTGGCCCTCACAAGCAGAAGTTAATTGTTAAGAACTGTTTGTACTTCTAGAGAAAGGATAATTTTTCCTGCAGAGGCGTATTCTCCTTGATACAATCGATACGATGTTATTTTAGGAAGAGAAGAGTGGGAAGTGTGGTCTTAAATTATGACGAATAACATAACCTGATCACCACCAAACTTATGTGACTGAGCAAAAAATCGAAAGGACTTCGTAAAGAAATTTGGTTTCGATTATTCCTTAACAGAGTTTTTGTTTACCAAATAACGAATTTTAATTATGTAAGCCATAAATAACGGTTACAGCGTTTGTTCTACAACTTCTAACTGAAATTAATTTACACTAAAAACCAAAACGAGAAAGTGTACGTAATTAAGAAATACAGTAATTAATATGAGTGTATTGTACGCATTCTCGTTAATTTGTTGCTCATGTGGTTCAAAAATAATAAAATACACTATATCTCTCCAGAAAGCATTTGTATTTTTACTGAATACGTTAAAGTTTCGAGTATTAAACATAATTGAGTTGACAAACAAGGTACTTTAGTAGATATTCTGTACAAATATTAACTATAATGATTAACTGTAGATGAAAACAAAAGTACTAACGACTGGACTCATCCAGCAAATAGTGATAAATGAAGGCAAATGTCATAATAAAATACTATCATATAGCGAAGTTTATTCAATGCATGAACAGTTAATCTTTGGCTAGGCTATTTTCCATAACTCTTCGTACTTGATAAATGCATAATTGTGTAATTGAAGAATACAATAAGTTAAACTGAAGTATTTATATTATATGTTTCTATTTCGGCAGGTATTAGCTTTTAACCAGTAGCTCATTTAGAACACCTTTCACAAACAAATATTTAAATTGCCTGCATGCCTTATTGTAAGTCAAAAATTGTCTTGCTAGAAACAATAGACTGCATAACTTTTATAGTGCTAAAAATGTAATATGTGAAATAGCATGTGTCTAGTGTAATAATAAATACAAAGCTGAAAACGGTTGTCCGGTACATGAATGCTTCATGGAACACATTCGTCCCACCTTGAATCTGTATTCTACAGAGGCTACTGCTGAACACTTTCTGATGAGGCCCGGCATGGTCAGGTGGTTAGGGCACTCGGCTGGTAATCTTATGGTTGCGGGTTACAATTCCCGTTACACCAAACATACTCACCCTTTCGGCCGTTAGAGAGTTGTAATTGACAGCCAAACTCACTATTCGCTGGTAAAAGAATAGCCCAAGAGTTGGCGGTAGGTGGTGATGACTAGTCGACTTCCCTCTAGTTTTACACTGCTAAATTAGGGACAGCTATCAGATAGTTTTTGTATAACTTTGCGCAAAATTAAAAATAAACCAAACCTTTCTGATAAAATATGATGCACTGTAGATAAAACATCATTTAACATTATGCTTTTAGCAAAATATAATAGTTTCTTTGATCGTAAATTCAAAGAGTCTCTCCTGATTCAGCAATATAAACTTAAAATAAAGAGAACTAATTCTTGGTCTTGTGATGATTATTATTATTTTGTTTTTCTTTTGTTAGCTTGGGATTGTCTGTAGCTTAGTTATTATGATTCCTTTTAACGTGCGTGTAATAACATATAACATTACTGTTATTAAGCCAGCTTTAATTATTGCATGTTTTATTTTGGATCATTGGTTTGCATTTGTATATGATGCTGTAATATTTAAGAAAGATGTAAACCAAAACGTCAGATTTCCATAAAATCGTTTCCTTTAATGGAGTACGATTAGCCGTTTTTCTTGTGTATGTGTGTGTGTCATATAACAGATTTAACATTATATGTTTATTTTAATACCTACATGTGTTTCAGTTTGATGCATGTGACATATATTGTTGGATATGTGTTGCGCAAGTCCAGCCTGTTCTGTAAATTTGTATAAAATATTTTGGAGGAAGAATCAACAATATTTGTTTTACGAAAACGTTGGCGTGATTTCGAACATTGTTGAACGTTCTAGAAACTCACCTTAAACCAAATAAACCAGTGCACCAAGAGACAGTTTTATTACTATTAGTGAGTTACAGTCACTACACTATAAGCCTCGGAAATTATAATTGTAACTAGCGCTTATTAATCGAAAAAGTGCAGAATATTTACACCGTTTAACTTCAGTGAATTAACTTCGGACGTTAGTATTTCTACGAGAACATTAGATAATGGCGTCTGTGAAAACGTCCAGGTGCTTCACAATATGGCAAATTTCTCTTAAAGTTCTTTGGCTGTCTATAACGTTCCACTTTAAATTTGAAACATTTGTTTTCATAGTGAAATGTTATTGTCTCTTAGGCGTGGCAGAAAAATTTATAAGAAAGCGATAAAACCAACACCATAAAATTGTGGTGAAAACATAAGTACAATAAACTTTGTGTAAAAAATAAAAGAAATAATCAAACACCAAAATTTAAAAAAGTGTAAAAGATATAATTAACACTTTCATTAGATAATACGATAATATACTGCCCAAAAGAATTAGGAATATGTTACTTAATCATTATGAACAAAACACAGGTAAAAAATCAAAACCACAGCTCGCCAGCTTGACTGGGTTTAAAACATACAAAACCTCGGTTGAAACGCAATTTATAACAACAATTTGTTTCGTTGTTGAATTTCGCACAAAGCTTCTCTAGAGCTAACTCCACCAGCCGTCTCTCGTTTGAAAACGATAAGCTACTCTCGTCAAACCAAATAGTGGAATTTTACAGTCACTATTATAACGCATCCACGACCACAAACTATAAAATAGGATTTCTTTTTTGCATTAAACATGAAGGGCGAAATGTCAAATCTCCGACTTACCGCCTGACACATTTACAAACTGGACCGCTTTCTGGCTAGTAGAGTCTGTAAAGCCATTTTGTTAAATAAAAAGTTAAACAACTTCCTAACGTTAAAAAACAATAAAAAATCAGTCATTAAAAGCTGTAATGAAAAGGGAAACATAAAAGGTTGTTGAATTTGAAATTATTTTAAACATCTAAATCTGCCTTCATTGAGGTTTAAAATTTAAATCTTCATAAGAGGAAAAAAATAAGTGCCATTTTCATTTATTACAGTATTTTCCTGTAATGATCGTTATTCTAACAGTCACAAACTTTAACGGATTATATACTCAAGGAATGTATAAAGTTAAGTTGACATGAATACAGCTCACAAACAATTAGAAAATTTGATTGTTGATTTGTTCACGACACAATCAAATTTGGCCCGGTTTGGTCAGGTGGTTAAGGACTTGACTCTTAATCCGAGGATCGCGAGTTCGACTCCCCGTCACACCAAACATTCTCGCCCTTTCAGCCGTGGGGGTGTTATAATGTGATGGTCAATCTCACTATTCGTTAGTAAAAAAAGTAGTCCAAAAGTCGGCAGTTGGTGGTGATGACTGGCTGCTTTTCCTCTAGTCTTATACTGCTAAATGCCCTCGAGTAGCTTTGCGCGAAATTCAAAACAAACCAAATATTATCAGTGCATTTTCTCCGATGATCAAATAAGCCAGAATTTAAACCATACGTAGTAACGTTTTTTACTCGTAATATGTGTGTGTGTGTTTTATTACTATGGCAAAGCCACATCGGGTTAACTGCTGAGTCCACCAAGGGGAATCGAATTCCTGATTCTAGCGTTGTAAATCCGTAGAGTGACCGCTGTACCAGCGAAGGACAACACGTAATAATCTTCACCAAGACATAAGTCGAAATAGTGGTATTACAGTGAGGGTGTGCTCTTACGGAACTTAAGGTCGTTTTCTATTAACAAATAACATTAAGCAATACTCTTCAATCACCGCTTCATCAGACAACAAAGAATGATTCTCGCCGGATTTTGCATAATCCAATCCACAACTAATACAAATGTTTCTGTCTAAATATTTGTAATCGGTGGTACAAAAATATACTAAAATATGTATAATGCCAGTTGAGGTATAATCCAGTTGTAAATAAATTATTACCACCTTTACCGCCGCTCAGTGGCCCAGCGGTATATCTGCGAACTTATACCACTAGAAACTAAGTTTCGGTACTTGTGTATCTTTGTGCTTAATAACAAACAAGTTATCATATTTTTAATGCTGCTTTTTTCAACAGTACTGGTTATAATGTTTAAAATAATTATTTATTTTTGTTATCATATATTTTAGTCTGTGAATTACTTAGCTTTAGTAGCTCAGTATATGAACTTAGGAATATCTAAATACAATATAATGGAATAGACAAACCTCATGATGTATTATTGGGATTACAACTAAAGATAATGGTAACAGTGCTAGTATCCAACTGATGATTGTTTGTTTTTTTTTTAATTTCGCGCAAAGCTACTCGAGGGCTATCTGCGCTAGCCGTCCCTAATTTAGCAATGTAAGATTAGAGGGAAGGCAGCTAGTCATCACCACCCACCGCCAACTCTTGGGCTACTCTTTTACCAACCAATAGTAGGATTGACCGTCACATTATAACGCTCGCACGGCTGAAAGGGCGAGCATGTTTGATGCGACTGGGATTCGAACCCGCGACCCTCGGATTACGAGTCGAACAACTTAACACACTTGGCCATGCCGGGCCCCCAACTGATGAATAAATGCATTTCAATAATGATATGAGTAAGAATTGAACATCCTGTAAGTTAAATTTATGATTTTTATCTATGACTGTGACTTTATTTGATCATCAGTTAATGATAATTATTTTCGTCTGAAAACGTATACATAAGTGATAACATCATGCTCTATATAAAAGAATGTGTGTGTGTTTTATAATAGTAAGGCCACATCGGGCTATCTGCTATGTCCACCGAGGAGGAATCAAACGGCTGATTTTAGTGTTGTAAATCCGAAAACTTTACTGCTGTCCCACTGTCAACTTTAGTACCAGAAATAAATTAGTACTAGCGAATGAGTTGAATAGAAACCTATAGGCAAAGTCTATATACTTCGTAGTGAAGTACCTAAAATGAATATGGTGATTCGTTATCTAAACCAAGACTGTTTCACAAGATGAATACAGTTCGCTACAGACGCTGTAGTGCATAAACAGACGATGGTGTAAGCTCCACCACCAGTACAGAGCACTGTGTAAACACCTATATATGTATATATACAACAACGTCACAATAGTTCAACGCTATTTTACATAAGTCTATTTAAATATTTCGAAAACAAAGGCTGAGTAGTTTCTTATTTGAATAACAAAATATCGACGAATCATTCTTAAGAAACTGAACAAGCATCATTTAGAATTAAAGTGTATTTTCACATTTTAAAAAGTCAGAAAATTCTCTTAACTTAAACCCCATGCAAAGTTTTCTGTTATTGTTTGTGATTTGCGGTGATAACGTACAGTTGTAGTTTAGAAAAAACCACTCAAAAAGTAGTAGTAAATTTTTGATACTTCTGAAAAATTTCTATTCAACGAGAACGAAAGATTAATATTTGATTAACGAATCTAAATTAGAGGAAAAGAAATAAAAACAGTTTACTGAGCTTATTATAGCATCTCATGAATTAACCACAGAATAGAGTATCAAACCCTTTAACGACACCCTTTTGGGTGTTTAGGTTTATTTCTTTTCGTATTGCGACTTGTCTCGAGGATAGAGAAAAAGGTTTAAATCCAACAAATAACAAATCTTTAACTCACAAAACAACACAACACGATCACAAGGCAAAGGATCTGTTTGTAAGTATGAGACTGGCATGAGATATGAAGACTTTTATGAAACATCGAGCTTTGGTGAGTTAAACTACACTATGTCAACTAGTTTGATATAAGATGAACAAAACGCATTAAATGAAAATAACCCTAGCTTAAGTTAAAATACAATGAAGAAAAATCTGAAGTTTTCATAAATATGCGAAATCCAACTCAGATTTCACCAAAAAGACAACACAATAACAAAAGCATGGAACAAACACTACAAGTAACTGTTTCTCTCTTTCTCTTACTCGTGAAAAATTTTTCAATCATTTGCTTATGAGGAAGAAAACTTGAGCACTAAGGCACGCTCGAGAGTCTTACGGGTGCTAACTCTAAACAAAAGTAAACTTTGAAACAAATCTAGACAAGAGATACCGCGAAATTAAGCAGTCTAAAAATTAAAGGAAAAACGTAGCTCAGTAATAGCCTACTTGGCCCATACTGAACTAATAGAATCTGTGTCAAAACACACAAAACCTCTCTACCCCACGAATTACCTTAAACATGCCAAAAAAAACAAAAACACCCAGTTCGTTAGCACACAAAGTATCATGACTTGCACTAGTTAACTCAGATAATGGTACGTGTGCATACTAAGAACGTGACTAAGATATTATCTGATTCGCAGACAAGAGAGCTCAGCTCGTGAATTAAATGTATTGATATTCCTGGACTGTTGAGGTCAAAAGGGTAACTTGAAAAACAACATAGTTTTATTTTATTTTAAGTGTTACTAAAGTTGTGGACAGTATATAGTTCTTCCCCGTGTTATAATATTAAGATTCAATATACCAATAACAAAAGCTGTCGTTGCTGTTTGTTATTGAGCACAATGCTGCACAAACGGCTATCTGTGCTCTGCCTACCACGGGTATCGAAACCCAGTTTCGTTTCTTGCAGTATAAGTCCGCAGACGTGTCACTTGGGGCAACACCACGAGTCAGCAAACTCTATGCACTTTGGTTGTGTTTCACGCAGACTAACTCAAGATGTTTATTTTATATCAAATGTATTTAAAATGTTAGATTTGTTATAGCATACTCATGGCATTACGTTTACTTTATAAAAATTGTTTATAATATTTCTAAACCAACTAACAGATATGTACTAACTTATAAACTATTATTCTTCTCCAATGTAACTTACATATATATGTGTGTGTGTATAATAATAATGGGAAATTGTTTTTGATGATTGTTGTTACAATGTACTAATAAAGCAAGAAAGTGACCATTGAAGACTTTAATCACTCCTAATACTTGAACATTTAATGAAGAAAATACAGATTACAAATTACTAAAAGTTTATTGGATATTATGTGTAAAAAACACTCATATCTAAATTTTGTTTGTTTTTTATCTCAGTCTGAAATTTCATATTTGCTGAAAATAGTTGAATTTGGAAGTATGCAAGCAGTAATTCGCTATTCCGTAGTTTCGATTCTGTTTATCGTTGACAAGAATCTTGACTCTCTTATATGGAAAGTGATTTTGTGTCATTACGTCATTTACCATAGACATAAGCAAAAGTTTTAAAATTTGGTTCGTTGGAGTTTTGTCTCAGCTTGGTAGGAGAAATAATTCAGTAATTCACTATTTCGACATCAAATATTGGCACGTGCGTGTGACATTAATTGAACGAAAAAGCTGTTAGGATTTTTTTATGCCCGGCATGGCCAGGTGGATTAAGGTGTTCGACTCGTAATTTGAGGGTCGTAGGTTCGAATCCCCGTCGCACCAAACATGCTCGCCCTTTCAGCCGTGAGGGCGTTATAATGTGACGGTCAATCCCACTATTCGTTGGTAAAAGACCAGCCCAAGAATTAATGGTGGGTAGTGATCACTACCTCTCTTGCCTTTATTCTTAAACTGTTAAAATAGGGACAGTTAGCGCAGATAGTTATCGTGTAGCTTTGCGCGAAATTCCAAAATAAACAGAAAACAAACAAACATGATTTATTTCTTATCCCAGGTTATAAAATATAATTTTTACCACTTAAAAATGATATCAGTAATACTATAATTTTTCTGTACTGTGATAATTTTAAATATTAATTTTTACAAACACTAACGCTCCTTGTGCGTAACCTCGTTACTACAAATTTAAGCTGAAATGTTTGTTTCTTGAATTTCGGGCAAAGCTACACGATAATTATCTGCGCTAACCGTCCCTAATTTAATAGTTTAAGACTAAAGGCAAGGTAGCTAGTGATCACCACCCACGATTAACTCTTGGGCTAATAATCTTTTACCAATGGATAGTGGGATTGATAAAATATTATAACACCCCCACGGCTGAAAGGGGAGTATGACTGATGGGTACAACCCTCAGATTGCGAATTAAATGCCCTAACCACTTAGTCATGCTGGGCCTTTACTAATACTAATACAGTACTCTTAGTTGTATAAAATATCGTATTATTAATCGACTGAAAGAAGAATTTTATTAAAGTTATGAAGGATTAAAATGCGCAGCTCGAACGGGTGACGTGATCAGAATGTATCGTATAAAAGTTTCTAAATATATTTCTAGAAATTAAGAAGTAAACAATTAATAGTAAAAGAAATTCATTTTAAAATGAACTTTTCAGTAAGTCAAGTCAGTAATACAGGTGTAGGAACTCTATTCGTACACTAACCTGTTTGAATTACTAAACGCTTTGAATAACGTGACTGATTGAAAATGAAGCAATTATGGAGATGTGTACTCCCCAAAACAAACAGATTGGCTTGTAACATACTTTCATGTTATAAAGTCAAATAAAAGCAGGAAGCAAAGAAAGTTGAGAAACAACGAGTGCGAATGCTCGAGAAAAATGAAAATGTTACTACTTAATTTATATTAAAACTCACAGTGAGTACAAACAGGGTGAGGTCCTCATTAAATCCACAGAAGTATAAATAAATTATATGGGTGAATGGGATGTGATATGCAGAGCATTTTGTTGCAGTTGGAAAGGTTGAAGTATGTACGGGTGAAGAGTAACACGCTACATAAATACATTAATTTTGGGTGATAGTCATCAGTTATATGATCAACAACAGTCACCTTGGTCGCTCCCAACAGTTTCCTGCTACCTTATAGCCATCACCTCAGTATTTCATGCCAGAAATTTCCCTGCACTTTTACTAATTTCTATCTTTCTTCATTTTTATTATTATTACACTGCCTTTCTTCCGTTGTTTGTTTGCGAATTTCGCGCAAAACTACACGAGGGCTATCTGCTCTAGCCGTCCATAATTTTGCAGTGCAAAACTAAAGGGAAAGCAGCTAGTCATCCACACCCACCGCCAACTCTTGGGCTACTCTCTTACCGACAAATAGTGGGGTTGACCGTACATTATAACTCATCCACCGCTGAAAGGGCGAGCATGTTAGGTGTGATGGGGATTCGAACCAGCGACCCTCAGATTACGAGTCGTTCTCTTGTTGATGACTTTTTGCCGCTTCACTGTTTACTTTATTTCACCATCTTCTACTAGCCTATCCTAACAAGTAGTAATAAATATTTGTGTTTTTCAATCAAAAATTATTTGCCAAACAAGTTGCTGTTTGTTAGTGTTTTATGATCGTCAAGAAATCCTGGAATAAATACATGATGTTTGTTACAGTTGTACTTTTTCATTTAGCATGTTCTACCAGATAGTTCTGCTACTGGTAACCTTGAATCTCTTATTTCTTTGATGCTACTGCAGAGCTACAAGTATTTTAATTTTTTTGCTCTTTCCTAGAAGGAAAGTCTCTTATTATTATCCTCGTTTGAAAAAAAAACTGCTGTAAATACGTTAAGACCTATATTTGGGTTTTATATGCGGCAACACACTCTGCTTAAAAATGGCATAACTTTAAATGTCATATCAACAGCCGCTGCACTGGTAACCCATCGTGAAGTTGCAGGTCAGATTCGAATCGACATTAATATACAGTTTGAAACGGTTGGTATAAGCCTTATTAAAGAAAATCAGTTTGTTCTCAGTGACAATAGAACAACTGATAACAAGTCATCACTTTTTAGCAAAAAATCGATCCCGCTAATCATGCAAGTCATTTTATCTTCGCAATTTTCTCTCTCAGCTTCCCTTCACCTTTCGAACTTGCAGGAAATACAATCCCAAATTTATTTTGCTGAAAAGGTTTTAAAAACATACACTAGTTCAGTCAAAGGTAGACTGTAACAAAAAGAAATAAATCTATCTACCCATCTTTTAAGGAAAAAAAAATCGCCATAAGCAAGTAAACTATCTTTTAAGTATAACCTCATAGTTTAACTACTGGAGTATCTGAAAACTGGTCGTCTAATAATAGATAATATGTTAAGTGCCAAGTCTCCAAACTATTCCATTTAAACGTACCTCGGGACGACTAGTATGGGTATCAATATTTTTACTAAAATAAAGCAGAGAACAACGTTTCGACCTTCTTAAATCTTCTTCAGGTTAACGTTGTTCTCTGCTATATTTTAATAAAAGTGTTAATACCCATATCAGACGACCTGGTATATATTTTTACTTCAAGTGGATTTCTCGTCATCACAGATTTATTCAATTTAAAATCATATTCATGCCTATAATAACATTTCATCCAATACCTTCACTAATAAATACATTTAAAATGTCTTCACACTCGATGGCGTTCAGAAGTTGTACTGTACCACTAGTTCGCTATTTGTTTTGGAATTTCGCACAAAGCTACTCGAGGGCTATCGTGCTAGCCGTCCCTAATTTAGCAGTGTAAGACTAGAGGGAAGGCAGCTAGTCATGACCACCCACCGCCAACTCTTGGGCTACTCTTTTACCAACGAAAAGTGGGATTGACCGTCACATTATAACGCCAAACGAGCATGTTTGGCGCGACTCGGGCGCGAACCCGCGACCCTCAGATTACGAAGCGCACGCCTTAACCGCTAGGCCATGCCAGGCCCAGTTCGCTATTACTACCTTCGTAATTATCAGACGAGAATGTTATCTTGACAATTTTATTTTTGTTTTTTTTATGTGTCGCACATATTAGAGTCTATTCCATTGGGAAATACAGACCACTGAATTGGAAACCAACAGGAAGACTGCAACGGTCGTATAAGCTATCTCGCTTTATATGTGAAATTTCAAGCTTTATAGTTGTTTTGTTTGTTATTAAGTTTATATTTGCACAATGGCTATTCGTGCTGAGGCACCTTAGAGATTGACCCCAACTCTGAAAATTATAAGTTTACCCAACATTCATCAGTGGGAACTGTAACATAGCAATAGTAGTAATGATATATTCACATATGTGTGCGTGTTTTCTTATATATAGCAAAGCCACATTGGGCTCTCTGCTGAGTCCACTGAGGGGAAGATATATTCAAATCAAACAACAACAAATTATATTTGAGATGATACTTACAGTAGGTAAATTTAGACTTTCAAAGTTCTGACCAAACTGGCAATTTCCAAACTGTGGTTCACAAGATGATCTGAGAGAGACCACAGTATATGTACAAATAATTTCTTTATAACTTCTCTGACACTAGAGAAACCAATATGTTTTGGTAACGATTTTATTTATTGTAATAAATATGACCATACAACATTTCTAGCATCTTAGACATAATCATATAATAAATTACAATGAAAGTATGTTGGGGCCCTTAGCCAAGGTGTCCGAGGTCTTTGGGTGTTTCAAGCTAAAGAGTTTGAGAGCTTCCATACAAAACACTCTCATATAGTTGAGTAACATTAGAAACAATTTAGAGTTTTTAGTAAAATGAATATTATTCAGTTGTTTTAAGTTCTAATCTGTGGTAGAAAATATACTGAAAGTTTTATAAAATTTAAAATATCTGAATAACATCTGGAATATCTTTTATGTTTTGGAAAATAATAATTAATACTTAAACCTTAAGAGTATCTGTTGTAGCCAAGTAATATTTAGAGTATTTCCGTAAGATCTGGCACAGCTAGGTAACATAAGAAAATCTTCAGAACATTGATTTATCTGAGTGCTATACAGAACATCTAAAAAAACCTGATTTTTATAATTATTATCTAACACATTTAAGATTTTATACAGCTAAGCAATAACTAGCATAGCAAACTAATGTCTAACAATTTCAAAAAGGCCTAGAAAAGCAAATTAAATTGCAAAATATTCTATAAAATACAATTTATGTGTTTCCTAAAATATTTCTGTTATCACTAGTGTACAGAATCTGATATAGCTACGTAATATTTAGAGCAATACAAAAACATCTGATATAGCTAAGCAATCCCTAAAATAATTCAGTACTCATATAACTAAATAATACCTAGTATAGCAAGAGAAAATGTCACTTGGATACCATGTCTATACATTCTAGAGGTTTGTTAGTGAACTACTTAATATAGAAAAAAATATTTCTAAAAACAAGGTTTGTAATTCATGGAGTCCAAACATTTTAGCATCTATAAGTTTCATAAAAATCTTCAGAAGTTCTAAAGTAAGTTAAAAAATGTGTAATTTGAAAGTTTTCAAAATGATTTGCCATTAGCTATGAATTTTTTGGACTATCCTCAAAATTTGAGCATTAAATAAGAAAAGATTTGACATTAAGTAATATATACAATATTTCAAAGTTATAGCATAACTATCTATTATCATGAATATTACAATAATTTTGTCATAAGTTAGGTGTTATAAAGCACTGATGTAAGAATAAAAACACTTGGAGTTCTAGAAAATTTCATTTGGTTAATTTTTTTTTTATCAGGACTACCTTCAGTAATTCTAACGAAATTAACACAGGTAACAACAAAATTATTCCAACAGCAATTCTTAAATAATGTAGCTGTTACATATATGAAGTATTTAGAAGTTTATTTCATGATAAGAAGCAAATGCATTTACATATCAATAGCTCTCATTTAAGTTTACACATTTCAGTCACATACACTATAACACAATGGGTATATAAAATCTCAAAATCTTAGCCACAACTAAAGATTTAACACTCCATCTTCGATATTTCTAGTAAACAAGAAAAAATAGTTTCCTACTAAAAATGCTACAGGTAGTTTACTACACAAGTAGATGTGAACTAATGCTAATCAAACCCATACTTGCTTTCACTTGGTGTATAACATTGGTATGAATAAAGCCTGCCAGCCACAGTTTTCCTTGCTGACTGGGCATTTAGGCTTATATCTGCCATTTGTTTAATATAATATAGGAGAAGAAAAGTGGTATGATGAATATTAGGATAACAGGCATCACATGAATTTAAAAACATTTTGATCAAAAAGTACATTTGTAAAAGCTTGGTTTTAACATTCTCAGTGTATCATAAGATTACTTTCCACTGTTACACAGAGGTTCTACAACAACAAATAGTTTTTTACGTGGGATTAATATTACAACATGTATTAATTTACAAAACAAAAATTACCACTATTTATTATATTGAATTAATAACAAAGATCAGTAAACAGCCTACAGATACCCATTTCTGAAGATATTTCTGGTTATATTAACAAAATTTTCCAAAGCAATTAATAATGCAAAAATAATTCATATCATAATAACTTGCATTAATAATACTCTGTAATGTAAAAGTTACAGAATAAATTTCTGAAAAACATAACAATCAAACTTCTATTAAGGCATTTACAATTATAGGATATAATTTCTGGAATACTTCAGTATGGTAAAAACTCAACCACTCATTAAAAAACCAATGCTGTCAGATTTCCAGACTATTTATACGTTAAACATAAACTTGCTTAGACATTATAAAATAAAAATCAATCCTCTTGTAATGGTACATTAATTCTCAATGCATTTAATTTAAACAAAACAGCTTACAATGTGTTTACTGTAAAACAAACATACAAAAAACCATGTGAGTGTACATTAAAATAAAACTAATTTAAAATCACTGCAATAAAAGTTCAATGTGGAATGTACAAATTTTCAGTTTTACTCAGAAATTTTAAACAAGTAAAAAAGAAAAACATTAATTCTTGAATGCCATAAAGTAAATATTAAGTACTTCAAATTAGTTAAAGTGGCTTAAATGCTAAGATTATCAGACTCTCAAGTGAAGCTGATTATGTCTTTCACTCTCAGGTGAATCAGTCAGTGTAGCTATTTTAAAGTTTGTTTTATTTCATTGAAAAACAATTAGTGGATGAAATAGTTTGAAATTTCAGAATATATTTCAACAGGTTATAGAGATGACAGAAATTTTTTTTTTTATGTGTGATATTTGGATGAAGTTACAGCTCTGAAAATTGAAACAATTTCATTGCAATGATTTTTAAGTAAGAATTAAAAGTGCTTTGTTTTTGTTGTTGATTTTAATTACTGATTTTAAAGTCCACCTATATGCTTTTAAACTTCTCTGTAAAGTATTTATTTTTAAAACTATACTGTATCTGTATTTATGACCACACAATAGAAATAACCTTTTAACATACAGAAATAGAAACATGCGAACTGTGGTTTTAAATTGTTTTTCAGAAGGTTTCATTTATTAATGCAAGAAGTATTACACATGTTTTATATTCATTTATATATTTTTCTTGTAAATTAATTTTTGTGATTTTCTTTGTCTACTCAAGCAGGCAGATAAAACTAATGAAAAAATTGGTTAAAACAGTGGGGCATCATTGATGAAACAAAATTTTATACAACAGAGTGCAAAATGATTTAACTAAGTTTAACTTATCTTGTTCTATAAAAAACATTTATTTTTCTATCATACTACAATATCAGGATGCAAATAAGACAAAATGATAATGCAAGCTTTCAAAAAACAAGACTGTACTTGTGGAGGAAACTGTTCACACCTTTTGTTCTCGTAACATATCACCAAGTTAATGTTCTATTACTTTGTTCTCATTTCTATTGAAATAGAAGCAACACTAGCTTATACTGTTTATAATTGTTTATTACAGCTGAGATCCACAAATGAGGTTGAAAAACAGTTGTTTAGTAAAAATCAATAAAAGTATAGTTTTACTTATGCTACAAAATCAACTTAATACTATTTTCTTAAAAAATTATTACAACTTTCTTCCTAGCTGAATACAAGTGGTGTACTATGTCCAAGAAAAAAAATGAAGAAATTCACAAATATCTAATAATTTCATTCAGATTGCAATCTAAATCACAAACCCAAATTTGTGATTTTAAAAACATTTGATGTACAACATTTAACAATTCTGAAATTGTTAACTGTGTTAAAGAACCACTATAAGTTTATTTTTTATATATATTTTTTTAATTTAATGGTGCAATTTTGCCCACAAGGCAGGAAGCACCCATACACTGCTTATGGGCAATTTTATCCCAAGGTTAGTAAATATAACAGATAATGCAAGTATTGAGACAGTTAAGATTTCAAGCTTATTAAACTATAATTAAAACATTTCATACCACTTATATAACTTAAATAGGCTCAAAAACACATATTTTAGAGGGAATTTTCTTGAAAAATACATTTTTTTGTTTTATCTCAAAACAAAATGCATCTACGTACGTACACTTGCAAAGTGTTTATCTTATAGTACACAACACTTGAAACTTAAGCCCAAACAGAGTGACATATTTTATGAAAAAAAGAATTTCACAGAAATATTCAGTAAGTTTAAATCAGAGGTCACAACACCATACATCTACAAAGATAATATACAATTATTTCTTAGCAACTGAAAGATCATGTTAATCATGTTCATACAGGTTATTACACTTTAAAAACTATTTTTCTAAATCAAAAGTTACTTATATAGGCTACTGAGTTGTCACAGGAGGAGCAAGTCGGCTAACAAAACCAATGGCTGAATGACAAAATCTTCGGAGAGTTTCAGGACAACGAGGATGGTTAGCTTGCATTTCAATAGACAATCGGAGTTCATGGAATACATTTCTATAAATACAGGTATCAGTTTTATTCTGTACCATCATATTTAAAAAATGAGCAGTAATACAATTAAATTACACTTTTAGGTATAATATTAAGATTACAATTTTTTAGAAATAAATGTTAACAATAAAGCCTAAAAATCTGAAGGACAATTTAGACTTTCAACACACTGAAATTACTCTCAACTATTAATGAATATATTATAAAGAATCTAAGAGAAGAAATTTTTTCTCTCATCACAAACCAATATACTTTATATAATTTATAAGTTTACTTCTTAGCAACAGAACACAATTTGTTATAACAAAAACAAGTTAAAACTTACCTTGTGTAGGGATTTCTACGAGATGCATATCGAAGAGTCAAGAAGCGATAATAAACAAAAGGAGTAAGAAGACTTCCACGCCCTCTGTACCAAAGAAAAATAATCCTGAACTATAACTATAAAAATTAAAAATCAAAAACTGAAGCTATCAGAAAAGAAATCTGAGAGATATTTTGCACTACATCATTATACAGATAAGAACTTCAATCACAACTTGAACTCAATCTATAAAAGTTATAGCTCTCCAACTTTTCTTTGTTAATAATATGGCAAGAACATTAGATAAGTGTTATATAGGAAGGTATAATCTTCATACTGAATCCCCTTTGTGTACTCTATTAATCTCTGCCAAACTCTGAAAGTACCTTTAAGGTACCCTGAAGAGGGTATCACAAAAAATTCAGATTCCTATCTCTTCCCAACACATTATAGGATATGTCAGTTAGTATTTGTGTACATACACATATGCTCCTAGCCTATCATTAGCCTTCATGTGCTTTAAAAATAGTATCACAACTTATTATCTATGCATATACCTTTTAAAAAATTGATCAAAGTTTAAATCCAATATAAGATTAAATATAACAAATTATTATAAGCACTAAAGTCATTTTTATATCAGATAACCAAACAAAATATAGAAGCAGAATAAACATCTGAAATAATTTTAATAAAATCTCTATGTAGTTTTTACACATATTTAAATAGAGAAAAACATGTCAAGTGTAATTATATCACAATTTTACTTGAAAACTTTTCCAAACATTTGCTAAACTATCCAAGAGTTACAAATTATTTGGTATGTTTTTATGTATTCATAGTTAAAACATTTGTGCAAAATAAACTAATATAGTGATCCTTACATATGTGAACAACACATTTTTGAAGGTCATCAGTCATATTTTATTAATATAAAAATAATGAACCCGTTACTGACATTAACAGGTCCATAACGTCATTTATCACTTGTTTTTGATGTGATATTAAATTCAACATGCTAGTACTGAAAACAATATCTTCCACAATACTCATATTCCAATCTTCTTAATGACCCAATACTAATGTTTCCATGCTGTCACATTTTTTGGAGAACTGATTTGTCAATATTTTTTCACTCCTTTTATGCAGACATGCAAAATAAAAGTACAAAAGGGTACCCTAAAGAGTGGCATCACAAGAAATTCAAATCCATATCTCTTACCCATGCATTGATGTATGTCAGTTAGTGTATGTCTATACATATATGTAGTTTGATAAGGGACTTTACGGGTATGTGGTAGAATGATATTGCTGTAATTCTAATTTAACTGGTCATCTTTCCCATAAAAGAACCCAATGATTTCAAGATGTAACTGAATGCTTGTGAACCATCATTTTCTAATCTTTATTTCCTATCTTGTCAGTTATCCAATGAGATATCCAAAGCATTCACTTGCAGATGAAGGCATTGGCTTTGACTGACTTAAAGTGTCGTTTTGCTATTTAAGATTTTCCTCTTTTGTAGAGAACATGAAAACTCCCTTTTGCCTGTACATTGTTTAAATATTTCAATATAAGGATGTTTTTCTTTGCAAAGAACAAACACATAACCATCCAGCCACTGATTAAGAGGCCTTTTACGATTTCATTCAACGAAGTTCGTATTCATATGTAAGATATGAATACCTGTCCATCATTTATCAATTGCAAGGAAACAGTAATTACAGATGTTTATAAAAAAATATATGAATGAATCATTATAAAGTGTTCTCCTAAAATGCTAATAATTGGTAACAAAACAAAGCATTACTTACGTAAAAATCATAAATAAAGTTAAAGGCATCAAGAATATTTCTGTAAAAGCCACCAAGCGCAAAATGTTGATTTGCTGCTGTCCAACTAAAGACATCAGTGATCGAGCTAACCATCCTGAATTTTGTCCAAGTTTCTATGCACAGAAAAAAATAATTCAAATGGAGAAACACCTATGCATAATTATATATAAGCAAAATTAAATTTGCAATAAGAGCTTCAACAATGCTAATAATAGCAAAATGAAATGCTAACATATTTCATGAAAAATAATTA
Organism: Tachypleus tridentatus; assembly: GCF_004210375.1. NCBI lineage: Eukaryota > Metazoa > Arthropoda > Merostomata > Xiphosura > Limulidae > Tachypleus > Tachypleus tridentatus. The sequence continues at coordinate 102,422,018 of NC_134833.1, forward strand.
CACCTAAACCATTTATCTAATTACTTTCAATTATTTGGTTCATTACTCTAATATTACACATCTATACTTTACTTATTATATTCAAGAAAAAAAAAAGGCTGGAGAAACAGTTGAAATAAATATACCTAATTATCAATTTACGGAATATTTACATAGAAAATTACAACTTACATCAAGTATGATGATGCTATAACTTGCTGAATGAAGAAGTGCAAATAGAAAAATTGGTAGAAGTACCACTTAATGCTTGGTTAGGGACAATTATTTATAAATTTAAAAATGAAACAATATTTACAAAATGCAACTCTTTCTAACTTTTACACCAGTTTAAAGTTGTATTACAAAAATTAGATGTATTAACTAAGATTTACAATGTTTTAAAATATTCATTCAAAATACACTCTCCCAAAGCATGTTCCAACCACACCACAGTGATGAGATAAAAACTGATATATTGCACACTGAATGTTCACTATGTTCATTACTTTAATTTAGAAAATAAAGATGGCTTGTCTGTATTTAATTATATAAAAATGTTTAGTTAAGGTACATTTCATTAATGGGTAATACACAAGATTTTACTTAACTCAGATATCATAACTTAAACACATTATTGATAGTTATAAGCTTCAGTCATACACAATAACAGGGTAAAGTAAAAACTTACTTAACTGCAATTTAACTCAACCCCTCAACTGAACAAAAAGTGACATATGCAAGTAATTATTTTGTTCTAAGTTAAAAAATATCCATTTTCTATTTTTTTCTGTTGGCTGTGTGTGTGTGTTTCTTGCAACAAAGCCTCATTGGCCTGTCTGCTGAGTCTACCGAGGGGGAATTGAACCCCTGATTTTAGCATTGTAAATCCAAAGACAATTGGCTGTCATAAGAAATTATGTGCAAAATAATCAACCACATTGTTACCCACTATCTCTGGCATAGAACTAAATAAGATGTCTCAACCCTCCTCTTTCTAGGGTTTTTTTAAAAGTAATATAGGAGGTTACTGTTAATTTATGTGCTAAATAACTTAAAACAACAAACATTTGAAGAAAATTAAAAATAAATTAAACAAAGAAAAAAGTTTAGAAAAAGTATAAAAAATTACAATGACTGAAGATGATGTGGCACACTGTAGGGTTGTCTGATACCAAGTCTAGAATACTTGCTGTATCTACTATATGTTTTTTTTAGAGTGCTTTACAAGTAAAAACATTTTTAAAAAATGAGCAATCAATAATGATGAGGAATGTCTGTAGTGTTTTTCTTGAATTTAATAGTTAACATTATAAAGCCAATAATTCATTGTGATAACACTACCATTTATAAATTAAACTAATTTGACTTTAATGAGATCTCATGGGCACAACCACCACCTGCCGTAAATCTCCAGGTAGATTAATGTACTCCACGTTGGGAAAAAAATGGTTTATAATGATATGAATTTGTTTTTCATATACCATAACCTGAAGATCAGTTTTTACTGCCAAATAAAGGATACATGTAATGGGGTATGCATACAGGAAAATAAGGGAATAGAATAGATAGTGGCAACTATCTTCCATCAGTAGCAAAGTCAGAAACTCTCTGTTGAACTGAACATTTGGAAGACGTTGATGAAGACGAAGTGCACTTGTAGCAGCATTACTCATCAGTGCCTTGTAATAACAACTATATGGATTAAACCTGAAAAAGATAGGCACAGTGTTCAAAGTCAAAGTATCACATTGATGCAACTGAGCATTTATATTCCTCTGAAGTTTAATAAAGAAAACTAGACTGAAAGAAATAATGTCAGGATATAATTATCAGATTTCAATCTAAAGTATTGTTGAGTGGTTCACACCAGTAACAATACAGATGAAAAACTTGATCATAAATCTCCTCATATCCACTTTAAAGAATAAATTATCATACATCATTACAACTAAACCAGAATTTTAAATTGGTATCACATAAAATTAGACAGTAACCTTTTTTAACTCTATATTTTGGAATGCCTCAACTATTAGATATTTTGATATTTAACAAATTTTTATAAATTATTAATGCAAAAATCATCACGCACAGTTCAATATTCACCTGGCAACTAAAACAACTACCACTGCTATTCACTTTTTATTTTTGCATCTGTTTCTTACAGTAGCAGTTGATAAAAAAAAAGAATAACAGTATTTGTTTGGGATCTTTATTTAATAAAAGAAATGTATTACTGATTACTTAGCATAATGCATAGACACAGAATACCCAAATTATACTAATTATATTCCACTAATAACAACCATGACTAAAGCACAGTTCACAATCCATAGTCTGGTTGTATTATGATTTTATAAAACTATCAAATATTGTATTCAACTAATATATTATATTAGAAGCTCAATAACTGACATAATTAAAAATAATGTTTTATAAATAATTTACACATTTACATAGCTGCAAAAAAACTTGTGCATTTGACATACTTACCCAAATAATGGTATCAAATACCAGAAAGTCAGAAGCATCGTGGCCATTCTAGTCATCCATAATAGAGCACCAACTTTATTAGATGTCATGTGTTCCTGTAAAGTACACACACACACACACACATTTTTTTTGTATTATGTTTTAAAGTTAATGACGTGTAAAACACATATAATACTGCAAAATGCAGAAATGGTGTAATAATGCATGGCAAATACTTAATCATATATATGTTTATACTGTGGCAAAAATCTAGAAAATAATATGTGCAGAAGATTTAGAGTGACCTTTATACAATTCTCAAGCATGTATACAAAAATCTGTTAAAGACTAGTCATGAAATGTACTTTAACCATCTCTATCAAAGCCCTGTTACATCTCAAAAGCTTCAGCACCATGACAAAACACCAACAGTGTTTACAGCTAAAATTCTTCAATAGGGCCTTGTAATGTAAAAATCATGCATTCCACATTCAAGCTACTGCCTATTTCAATTGAGATATTCTTTCTAGCTCCACACTGACACCACAAACAACAGTCAAGACAAAATTGCCAAAAAGATATCTCAGAAGGCAAACACAGGTGAAGGGAAAAAGCAAAATCTGCCAGCACCTAATCAAAGTCCACACTTTGGTTTATTTTGAATTTTGCGTAAAGCTACATGAGGGTTATCTGCACTAGCCATCTCTAATTTTGTAGTGTGAGACTAGAGGGAAGACAGCTAGTCATCACCACCCACTGCCAACTCTTGGGCTACTCTTTTACCAATGAATAGTGGTAATGACTGTCACATTATAACATCTCCATGGTTGAAAGGGTGAGAATGTTTGATTGGATGGGGATTTGAATCTGTGACCCTCAGATGATAAGGCTAATGCCTTAACCACATGGCCATGCTGGGCTAAAAGTCCATAGTAGACAATCACATGTCATCATAGCCACAGATGACTCCTACACCAAAAACACCACAAGAAGTTGTTGGGTATTCATTATCTTGACATTTTGTAAAGATGGTGAAATATTCAAGTTTCCCACAAGCAGCACAAAGAGTGAACTGAAAACCATAAAAACAACTCTCCTCCTAATTTTTGAATGGAACAAACAAAAAAAGAGACAGTGCCACCACCAACTTAACAGTTGCAGCTAAATCACATGCAATACTATGTAAAATTCAGTGACTAACCCTCAGCTGGATGGCACAAAACGAAGCAAGTGCATGGTAAGACCATCACCTGGACATATGCACAAGGAAATATAGGGATAAAGCTCAGTCAGATAGTTTATAAGCTCAAGAAATAAGCCTCTTTATCCAATCCAGCATAACTCTAATGGTAAGATATTGTCCTCTTTATATTAGTGAAAGGGGACAACTATGGAAGATCTTTATTAATATATGAGGACATGAGAGTGCTTGAAAATAATGTATTGTATGGCACAGATGAAAAATCCTATAACAGTATAAAACCAAAAGATCAACAGTCACATCTATAAAGGAACTCTTTTTATTTCCTTATATGAGAGGTTAGCACCTGTTGACCCAACACCTTGAACTGTTACCTAGTACTCAACATATGTAGGAATGAAGTCATTAAGCATATAAAAACCTAATAAAATGCTAAAATATGTTGATTCATAAGGATAAAATAAGCTAGAAAATTTTTTTTGGTGGAGCTAATCCTGACACTACTTTCAAAGAACCGTTTTATTAGATATATTATGACTCATCTCAGAGTGAAATTTCACACTTTGACTGAAATACTGGATATGCTAACTTGCTGCATTGAATATTATTTTTCTTCACACCATGAATAATACAACTAAACAGTTTTGAAGAATAACTTGAGAAATATTACAAGTCCAGACATGGAATAGTACACCTAAATAATTATGCAATATAATTAGTACTATATCATTTGTCAAAATCAATAAGCCATACTTATGAATGGCTGTAACCATGAATCTTCTTAAAAATGTCAAAGAACCAGTAGGCTAAAGTTTATTCCAGTGCTCTTTATTATTTTCCTAATTTTTTTCACTCATTTAAAAACAAAACAAAATGTGTTGTATTCTATAATGACTTTCTTTGACAAACTATACTCTTGTTATCTTTTCCTGATTACTGACACTGAAGTACTAAACATATAAAATAGAAAAACAATTACACAGTGTAACTGGTCCACTTGTGAAGCTATCAAACTGTATTGTATTTTGCAGCAGCAGATAATCCACAATTTATTTCAGCATGAAATCATGAACACTTATTTCAAACAGGTTTTTCCTTCTTCAAGTATGGTTAATGAATAGGGGAAAGACAATGTAAAACTTGGAACAAACATGTGAGATATATTCCGAGATAAATTACAGTCAGTTTTCTTAATGGAAATAATTAATAAAAGTCATTACAATAATCTAATACATGTGTGACCATAATAGATTACTAATGTTGAAAAAGTTATATCATTCACTTCAATCTTGTTTACTTGTAAGAAATCATGTACAATGCACATCAGGTAAGTGTTTTTCAGAACTATAAACCCTTTTGCAACAGGCTTGGGTATAATATACATAGTTCATCTACACATTTTCATAGGTTAAGTATTTGCACTATAACTTTTGATACAGCATGTATATCTTCACAAAATTTGTTAGATTTTTAGCAAAGATTACAAATACTTTGTCTAGAGAAAAATCAGATTTTCTAATGAAATATTTTCCTAAAGATTTGTTTGTGAAAATAGAGTCTGTTTCATTACTAGTTCTAGTGCAAAGTGATTTCATGTTGTGATTAAAAAACTATTCTTCATCCCAAAAATCTCAAATATTATTTGTGTAATCTCTAATACCTCTAAATACATTTAAAGCATTTGTTTTCAGTAAGACTTTAAATTTTATGTTATTTTCTATACTCTAACTGTGTGGGTCTGTCACTTGACTAATCTCATAAACACCATAAAAAAATTAGGAAATATGAATTATGCTTTTTTAAAACTAGAATGACTATATATTATAACACTAAAATACAAATGTTTAAGCTAAGTAACTTAAGTCTTATAACACTATATATTTATTATTCTTTATTATATATACTTTCCAGTCATGCCAAGCTAACATAACTTGCATTGCATGGTGCACGTGTACTCATGTTATATATCCTATAATATAAAACTGACCTTTAGTCTTCCTGGTCTTGGCTTGGTTTTAGTGGACTAGTATTTTGTAATATACAGCCACATTTCAATTATTACATATATATAGATTATTACTATTTAGAAATAAGTTATAAAACTTCTTTTTCTTGAAATATAGAACAATAAATCAAGAAGTGAAGCGAACAATTATCTCTTCTAGCTACAACTTTTGAGCTCAGTTGCTGCTAGAAATAGTTTGCTAAGCATTTTAAAACTTTACATGTGGAGGATATCAAAGAATTTTTTTTTTTTTAGGTATTACATATACAGTTGAATAACCAAAAAAAAACAACTATATACTGATACCACAGAATTCCACTATGATTTATTATGCTTACTAACTAAGATTTATTTAGATTTTATGAAATATGAAATTTTAAGCAGACGAAAGACATAACCTACCTCATTGAAATCTTGGATTGAAAGAACATGGAAGCCTTTTCAAAGATTAAACATCAAGAAAAACCCTTCTGGGTACATTCTATGCTCTTGATTGGTTATTCATACACCATATATTGAAGTAAGTAAATGTAAGGCAAAAATTCAAAAAATGGAAAGAGTCCAATGTGGCCACTACATTTGGTTCAGTATACAAGCCATATCTCAGCAATATAGAAAGATATGAGACACTTATTTTATATTCTAGCTTGATAGTATTAGTAATTTGACTTCCTAATTTTTACAAAAGTGTAGACTTAATATTTTGACATCAGAGACATCTAACTTTAAAATGCTGCATTCAACATATGTGATTCAATAAAATCTACATTTAGGTATGCTATTTAATATTTACTTTCAAATTAAGAAACTAGCTCATATGTGATATTAAAGTTTTAATTATAATCTACAATTTGATCCCAAACTTATTTACATAAATTCATAAAATAGTAGTTCAATAAATCTTTGAATGCGATGACATGGCCTTTGAACTGTGACCCAATGTGAAAGGATTAATCCAATATGGTAAGCAAATTGGTAATTAATAGTTGTTTTCATTTTTTAGACTTATGGCTTTTGAATTGTACTTTGAACACATGAATTATAGTAGGAGCTATAAAGGGTGGAAAACTACATGTAACTGTTAAAAAATTGCTTGTTTTTTATTAGCAAACATTCTCATCCATCTGATCCTTTGGGACTATGTTGACTGCTTTTACAAACTGTTGTGAAAAAACCTTGTTGCTACACTTCTATATGGCTGCATACAATACCTTACACAATGTTAATTAGCACCAACCATGTTTATTACTTGTCTAACTTTATCATTTTCACTTTTTAAATACTGTAAAGATGTAACTATATCTGATATATATATAACTTTTGTGTTAAACATACAATCATGATGAAACTACCAAAATCTTCAATCACTTGGAAATATGGACAACATTTAAAACAGTAAAACAGCAACACAACTATATTAATTTGTAGTTAACAGATGTTCAAAGTATAAAGTGTAGTGATGTAACTGACAGAAAAATTTGACTTACGATCACAGCTTGAAGGCCTCTTCGTGGAGTAGAGTTTTGATATTCTGAACTGGCACTTGAACTTGACTGGTTGTCACTCATTGTTGGTTCTATCTTTTTAATACCTTAATCTATAACTAATTATTGCTTTCAGTGATACATACAAGCATAATCAACACACAAAACATATTAGCTAAAGTTTTAATGCATAATTACATGTGTAAAAAATACCTCATCATAATGGATTACTTACAAAACAGCATTATAACAAACTTTAACAAAATACCACCCAATTCATTAACTCAGAGGATTTTTCAAAATGTTTGCAATTTTTATAATATATATTTCAGTCATTTTGCTCAGGAATCAAATTTATTTGAACAGTTATACACATCTGGGGACAATTCATACAAATTTTCTGACTTTCTAGTTAAAAACTGTACATATATGATCATGTTTAAGAAGGACACATGTCTGTCATGTTTGCTTACTGGAATCATTTACATTTTAGTTTTCTCTTTCTCCAGATCATCATCACATCTTTTTGACTGAAATATGTGCTTCATCTAATCTCTGACCTTCTTTAAAACTTTGGAGGAAAGCTAAATCTAATATTTTTGCTTTATTTATGTTTAATTTCTCAATCTTCATCATTACTTACTACCAAAGGATTAATATCTACATGATTCAAGTAAATTTAAACAATTCCCATAAAATAATCAGAATTATTAGTAATACATTTTCTTGTAAAAACAAGGAGGATTTTAAAAATCTTAAAAATTGGTTATCTAGTACTTTTTGATAAAAGCACTGCTTAATTAGCATTCTTTCAGGGCCCAATATCCATTTTAATATTATGCTATCTTTTATATTACTGACAAAATTTCAACTGTTAGTTTTATCACCAACAGCCAATTGTTTTTCATATGCTCCTTTGAACTTAATGTTTTTGGCCAAATCCTAGCCTTTACTATGGTTATATAAAATTCCTGTCAATTTAAGCTTCTTAAAGGTATGGCATTTTACTTTATAACTTTAGTATACCATTTAGGTTTGATCTTCTCCATTATCCTTTTATTCTTCTTAGAAATACACTGAAGTTGAATTAAAAACAATTTACTTTTGAAAATTTTTACAGCTATATCTCACACCATCCTTTGATTCATTATCCCAGCTTAACAAATGATAAACCTTGTATCATGGTTTAAAAATGGACTTTCTAAAAATAATATCTGCAAAGCTATCTACAGGGAAGCTATAAAAATTACAAAAGTAATTTACATAAAGTAGTAGCTATAATAACTCTACAAATGTTATATTCTAAGCCAGTGTAAATAATCTTCCAGATATTTTCTGTATCTCAACCAAGGTTCATAAAAACTTTCCCTAATTTTTCACTGTGTCTGTCTGATTGATCAGAATGCATATTCGTTTGGCCTCAGTAACAAAACCCAATAATCAATATTCAGTTTATTTTTCCCTAATTTCTGTTCCACACTATTAACTTTCTTCTCCTTTTCTGTCCCAGTTCCATCCCTTTTCCCATCACCTAAAATTCTTTCTAAAAATTTAAAACATTCAAACTTGTCCCCATACCTCATACAATAGAAATTGAAAACTTACAAGTGTGTGTGTGTGTTTACAGGAATCACATAATAAAAATCTCTGATCAGTCTGATCTTTTATGTCCTGCAATAACTCCTATATGCTTGTTTGACATAAAATCCTATCTCTCACCAGCAAGTTTCAGAAGATCGATCCTTCTTCTATATCTTTCAAATCCAAAGCATTAAAAACACACTCAGTATTTCTTTGTATGTAAGCTAAAATTCCATTTACATTACTACTAGTAAAATGACATTTTATATAAAGATTTAGAAACTTTGTAGCATATATGTCCTCTTTAAATTGATTTCCCATACAAGGTTTTAGGAAGAAATAATTTATTTTAGTTTCTAATTACAAAAATTCATTTGAATATTACAAATTTATTAATGCTTTTATTTAATTACACTTCAGATTTCTATGTGCATCAGTTAACTTAAGTATGGCATTTGTCCTTTTATATTTTTTAACAATCTGACATTACAAATAAATGAAAATTAAATGCTTTGAGTTTGTTAAAATTTGGTAAGTAAAGGTTTCCCATTTCAAACACAAATTCCCATTCAAAAGTTTCTTTCAATTTTCTTTAGATGCTCCCTCTTTTTTAAAAAATTTCATAGCAAAAATGTTATTATGAGAACTGGAACAGAGATATTACTAGCTTTGATCTTAATTTGCTAAAATCTTAAACCTAATAACTACTTACACAATAATGATTAGCCCTAAAAAAAATTCTCCCACCTAAATTTTCTGAACAATAACCTCATCAGTGATTAATATTAAATTCAAAACTTATTATCCCTGTTTGGTTCCCTATATTATAGCATTATACATAAAATTAGAAGGTTCGCACATTTGTGATTCATTCATAATCAAATACCATGTGCTTCTGTCGATATGAGAAATTTGTGGAAACAAGAGTACTTTTACTGAATAATTATATCACTTCCGAATTCCAGAAAATTAATAACCAAATCGCGCCTCAATATTATTTTATTACATTTAAAGGTTGGGTGTAATACAAAGCAAAAACTGAAAATAGTTGATACTGAATTATGACTACAACCTAATGAATTCTGATCACATTTGTGAAACTCTTGGTTTAAAACTTGAAACTTTTATTGATAATAAGTAGTTAATATTGAATATACTTCAATTAAATATTACAACATTAGTTTTTAGTTGTATTATTAGTCTATGCCATTTCTTAATCAGGAATTGTTGAATTATTAATCATAAACTCTAGCCAAAGACTTAAAAGTTAAACTTTAAAGTTAGTAATAACAGAATTAAAATATTTGAAAAAGTTTTATATAAATTTAAAAGGATTCACAAATATATTTTCTTTTTAGGCATTACAAAATAAAATATTAAGAATTTCAAATAAAACATAATATAATCATGGTTAACATTATTAAAAACCCATTTAATCATTTTCGGCGAATTTGGACCTACTTTTTCTCTTGCCCTTACTCTCTGTACCTCTTCACTAAAAAAAAAAATGCATTTAACCAAGTACGTTTCGTTAGTAGAAATTTATTAATACGGAAAGCTGTAAAGAATATTGTTAAATTTACCTTTCAAAATGCTATTATTTTACAACGATATCCCACAGAAAAAATTATTGTTACCAATTTATTATTTATTTAATAGATATAGTTTCATACGTAAATTATAATATAGATATAGGCTAATCTCGTAACCAGGCTTTAAAAGTGGATCATGCCCTCTCACGGTAAGTAATAAATTTTTATTTCGTTTTCTGGTACATAATGTTTTAATAAAGATAACACTTTGTTCTTAGATGTTCAGTTTATTAGTTTGTTATTAAGCGCAAAGCTCTATAATTGTCTATATGTTGTATCAACCACAAGTATCAAAACCCAAATTTTAGCGTTATAAGCTATGAAGCTAAACATATTTATTAGTAGTAAATCTACGTTAAAATTAATCATTTATTGTTACCTCAGACTCTTGATACCCATAATTTTTTCTTGGCTAGACAAGTAGAGAATTATTTACTGACTGTTACATATACACAATTATCTAAATTTATTCAAGTGTTATGGTTTAAATGATTTAAGTACAGCAAGAGTGTTAAATTTGGTTATTTTAAGAAGCGATAATGTATCGCAAGTTTGTTTAAGTAACTGTGTACGGACCATACTTTGAGTAGTCCATTTGTTATGAATCGGCATTTTGTATATTATTGAGTCATATTACCAGAACTTTTTGTGTTTTTCTCGTTGTTTTGATTGAGTATTATTACATCATGGTATATCGTAATGTGTAGGATGTTCTAAGCATCGCTCAAGCTATAATATAAATACGAGCACAAAATGAAGTTCGAATAAGACATAATTATTTATTTAGTTATATAGAAAAAATAGACATAGACTGCCTGGTTGTAAGTTTGGTCATAAAACGTGTATAATGACAATTTGTAAAGTAGAAATATTACAGATTATATTGTAACAACAAAGTAGAGAAGAATAATTCGTTTTGACAGATTATGTTCTAAAAGTAATTGAACTAATCTATGTAGACTTTGACAAAAAGAAACAATTATTTAATGTTCTAGATACAGCTGTGGAAACCAACAATGTATCATAAGTAAAATGATCACATATTGTACTGTAATAGCAGTGCAAAGAAAAATAATTTTTCTTATCAGTTGTGTATAGAGTAATTAAACCATATTGTGCAGACTTTGATGGAAAAAGACGATTATTTAAAGCTCTGAATACAACTGTTGTAACTAACTGTGTAACGAACACTTGAGAAACATTTGACTTATTTCAATATATTATTTTTAAATAAGTGTGCTATGTGCTGTTTGTTTATTGTTGAAATTTATCGCCTGCAGGTCAAAGCACCTACTGTAAAAAATCCAGCTCATACGTTTATAAAAACTTTACAATTACACACTTCAGAATTATAAGAGAAATACACACAAATTTTGTCATTGACACAGAGGAATATAACAAGAGATGCATCTAGAAATTAATACATAAAGAGAATTTGACTGATTACTAAAACACTTGCTTAAAATTTAAATTCTTCCAATAAAATGTTATATTTTCAGATACGTTCATTTCTGAAGAGTGAGAATAGTAATCACTGTAAACAAGAGGTTTGGTAAAATCGGTATGTTGCAGAATTAATATAAATTTAGACTTGGTTGAATTAAATCTAGAAGATTCGATAAAATGATTTGACATCAATATAAACAAAATGTCTTTATTAATGAAAGATAAAAATCCAGCGGTCAGTTTCGTTGGGCTCACAATATGAAAGCCAGTCACTACTATGATTTTAATAAATCCTGAGGACAGGCGTGGCTTAATGGTTAATGTGCCGGACATTGGATAAAGGAGTCCAAGGTCTGTACTGTGATGCCGTTAAGCACGCTTTGTACGTTCAGATTTAGTGTATTATAAGGATGACAGAAAATTATGTTGTTCTTATATTGGTGAGTACTACTGACTGGTTGATATTCAACACATCTGAATTTCAACATTGAAACAATTATACTTAAACCCTATGACTCTCTTAAACTGTATGATCAAGGCGTTTGACTTGTAATTAGAAGGTCGCGGCTTCGAATCCCCGTCGCACCAAACATGCTCGCCCTTTCAGCCGTGGGGGCGTTATAATATGACGGTCAATCCCACTATTCGTTGGTAAAAGAGTAGCCCAAAAGTTGACGTTGGGTGGTGAAAACTAACTGCCTTCTCTCTAGTCTTACACTGCAAAATTAGAGACAGCTAGCGCAAATAGTCCTCGTGTAGCTTTGCGCGAAATATAAAAAAACAAAACAAACAAAACTCTATGATCATTTATTCCATATGCGCTGTTTATGTCAATATTGTTAGTGGTCACTATTAACTGAAACTTAACATAACAAATTTTCTAGAAGGCAATTTTAAATTCTTTGCTTGACCATTTATATTAGCAAAAATTAGGAAGACAAAATTTTTAGGGTTTTTTTAAACTCTACAAAATGATGCGCATGAGAACCCATTGTACAAAGGAACCCCTAAAAACACGATAAGTGAAAGAGCCTTAAGAATGTGTAACTAATATAAGAATAAGGTCGACGCAGTCAACACATAAATGCGAATTTTTTATTCATTCTGATGGAAAGAAATGTTAATTTTTCTAAATCAATGGGCTGTTTGTACTCTAGCCACAATGAGCATCGCACCCCAAGTTGTAGCATTATGAGCTTTCAGACTTATCACTGACACAGAGGAAGGGACTAAAAATAAGGGATGTGTTTTCAGTAAAATAGTTGTCAATAAAAGGAGATTTAATGATATTATTAAGTATAAAATCCAAATATTAAAAACACCGTGATTTTATGACGCAGGTTTATAATTTTAAAAAATAAAAAAGTAGTTTTTCTCCGTTTGGGAGAGATAACAGTGGATGGTGTTTTTCTTCTTTCTACTAAAATTATACTTTAAAGATTTTTCTTTCAAATAACCAATATCTTCAAATGACAAAATACTCGTGTTTGTTTAAGAATTTCACGCAAAGCTACTCGCGGGTTGTCTGCTCCAGTTGCATCTAATTTTGAAGTGATAGACTACAAGGAAGGCAGTTGGTCAAAACCACCCACCGCCAAATTGTAGGTTTCTGTTTACCAACGAACAGGGGAATTAACTATCACTTTATAACATCCACATACACAACGAGGGGATTAAAACCAGTGACCCTCAGGTTATGAGTCGAGTGACTTAACCAAAAGATTAAGCAGGGAATTGACAAAGTAAGAGTGCTAACTAGTTAATCTAAAAAAAAAAGTAATGCGAATGCCATGAACCATGGTAGTAGTTTGTAATATAGGTGTCGCTCATTTGTTCTTCTTTTATATTATTTCATATTGTTTCACCAGCCTGCCCCAAATATGGTTATGAGTATTGCAATAAAACCTGGAGAGTATTACTAAACACATCATGGGGCATTGGACGAGATAGTTTTAAGTTTATTTGTTTATCTAGTAGTAACAAAGGTTGAATAACCTTTGACACTCAATCAACTGATTAATTTAATCTGTTGCTTTTATGGAGCCTCATATTGCAATTATTAATTTTTGTTGCAAATGTATTGATGTTGCATGTCATTTATTTATATATAGGGTTACTATCTTTTTGGACACAACGCTCCTGAGAGGATCAATTTTTTATTATTATTGTTGTTTTGTATTTTTGCCAATGCATGATCTATTTCAAACATATTCCACAAATGTTTCAAACGTTACACCACGACAGAAATATTTAAGCCATAGTTTGAAAGATACCACCAAGCTCTGGTTTGGCCATCAGATCGGCAGTCACGATGATGACTGACGGTATTTTCTTCAAGCTACAGATCCCAATTCTAACTCCATGTCTAAAGGCTAGGAGAATCAAAATGAGTATTTGTGACTTTGAAAAATAATTTCAACTTTATGTCTCAAACCTGAAGCTTGTTTATTTATATTTCGGGAATTGGATTTTCACTTTAAACTACCTATTTTGCTACTGTAATTTTTTTTATTCCCTATTCCCCCTTTTATATTAACATTTTCTCATGATTTTGTTCTTTAGTTTTTTATGACCATCATGTATAGTAATAAATCACAGTAGCATATATTTTCCGTTTATAATTCAAGATCATTAATCAACTGAAAAAATAAATAATGAAATTATTATCAAAACATCTGCTGAAAGTCACAGATTTTTTTCTAATGAGGAAAATAATCTACATTTAGAGCTAAGAAAAAGGAGTTACATCATCCAAAGGGCCCTACCAATCACATCGAAGCTACTATACAATAAAAAGGTTTATGAGTTATAATGGAAACAAGCTTAATAATAAACTAATCAACACCATAATTCAAGTGATATATTAAAGAAGCATATTCTTAAATTTCTTTGCTTTCTATTTTAATAGTTCCTTGTAATATTAAACACCTGTGGTGTTTTTTTAGCAGAGATCTATAATTAATTGTTTTTATTTATCCATATTCGACTGAAAAATTAATTAAAACTTTTTATAAACAGGAATGAATCATTTTCGGTTTTGGTGTTCAACCACTCTACGCTATTATTCCTCTTAAAAAGTGTGTATTGTAAATTTTACTGATCTTTGGAAATAGTTTCAATGAAATTACATTATGTAACAAAATTTTTACTTTTTCTTGTTCCTGGGCAGAAAGGGTTATTTTCCAATTTATTGTACCTAAAGTAAATGGAAGAGACCTATTTTGCTCTTCAAACTTTGCTTTTGTGACCTGGGTAATGAAATTTTCAAATTTACCCATTTTCCAGGACATTCCAGGTAGATTCAATGCTGCGTAGCTGATAGAGAATTTTCTTGAACGTACAAGAATTTTCAAGAGCTTTCTAGAATATTTGTAGAACTTACGAGAATTTTCGAGAACCTTTTAGAATTTTTTTAGAACTTTCCATAGTAATATATATACAGAGGCTTACCACTTCAGTTTAGTTATAGCTGTCTAAATGAGCACATAAACCTATCTGATTTTATCAGAGATGGCATAAAGAAGTTTCAAGCATTCTCCAGACGCATCCAGAAGCCACAAAGCTGTGCTGCTCCATAACAGGAATAAGTATCCGTCTCTTCCCCTGGCTCATTCAGTATTCCTCAAAGAGGAATACAACAGCGTCAAGACCTTGCTAGAATCCTTGAAGTATAATGAGTATGGCTGGGAGATTATCGGAGACTTCAAAATGGTGGCATTCCTGATGAGTCTCCAAGAAGGGTTTACCAAGTTTCGCTGTTATCTTTGCCTTTGAGATAGCAGGGACACCGCAGTGCACTACAACAGGAAGCACTGGCCACAACGGATCGTGTTCTCTGTGGGGAGGCACAATGTTAAGTGTAAGCCACTAGTGAACCTCCAAAAGGTTTTGTTCTTACCATTGCTCATAAAATTGGGTCTCATGAAACAAACTGTCTCAGCTCTTGATAAGGAGTCTGTAATCTTCAAGTACCTTCGAGACTTCTTCTTTATTCTGTCTGACACAAAGGTCAAAGCTGGTGTCTTAGTTGGACCACAAATAAAGAACATCCTAAAGTGCACATAATTCCCCAAGAACCTCAGTAGGAAGAAAAAAAAGCTTGGGGCAGCTTTGTCGCAGTGGTTCGGGTCTTCTTAGGCAATCACAAGGCTAAAAATTATGTGGAACTGATTGAGGCTCTGGTGAAGAACTACGGTAAAATGGGCTGCAGGATGCTCCTGAAAAAATCCATATCCTTGACGCTCATGTTGAAAAATTCAAGAAAAACATGGGAGCCTACTCAGAGGAGCAAGGCAGTTTCCATAAAGAATGTAACAGTGCTGATGGAAATACATTTATTTTTGCCATTATTTTCTTATTCACGCTGAAAATTGAATAGATACTGTGTTTTTCAAATATAATATGCATCATCTGTTTTGTAGATGTTATATTTGATGCTTTGTTAAGCTTCGTATATAGTGTTGTAAATCAACATGCATAGATACAGTTTACAGTAGACTATTTGCAGTTACTCTAATAGTTGTAGTTAATGGATGAACTTTTCAGCAAAGCAATACTTAATGACCTTTTCCTTGAAATGTTTCACAACATCCATGTAAGCTAAAGCAATAGGTTTATTTGTTTGAAAGAACTTAGAGCTAAGTGTCCATCATTATTAGACACAAATCAGACGGCTCATGTGTAGTTTAGTGCTTAACAACAGTCAACCAACACTACATTTCTTATTTTTGTTACGAACATGTTGTGCTATATCTTTTGATACTGAATTCTTGTTGCGATAAATAGTGAATAAAATTAATACATATTTTATTAACTGTGTATTAGTATGATTTATACTGTTTTGATAAAGGATTCAGGCTTATTCTATTAAAACCATAATTTTTTTAAATTTAAAATAATATTCTTTTACATATTCTATATGGTTTTGTCTCTATCATCACTTAGTGGATAGAATATCAGGTTAAGGCTACTCGATTTCGGATTCTTGACAAATTCTGCAGTTTCATTTGTGGCTGCATTATAAGAGTAACAGTCAATCCTGGTCAAGAGTGGCCAATTCGGACGGAGAGTGCTGCCAACTAGTTCTCTGTGTCGAGATTTGGTCTTTGGTGACCTAGGAGAGTCAGGTCTTTTGACTTCTTCATCCCGCCTGCTCATGTTGTTCTTGACTAACTAGCTCAGTGATGTCGAGAAAACCCACTTGTAGAGAAATTTATATGCAAAAACGGCTCGTTTGGGTTGAGAAAATATTTTACATAGAAGAGCGAACAACGTTTCGACCTTCTTCGGTCATCGTCAGGTTCACAAAGGTCTTTTATATTTGTCTGCAAAGAAATGATGGCATAATGAAAAACTCAGTTAGAATCAGGCTATCCGGTGTTTTCTTGTAAGAGCTGACATTGGGTAGTGTCAACAGGCTTCCCAATAATCTATTGCTTCAAAACTGAGAACAAATAACCCTGCTCGAAATTCAACAAAATAGAAAGTTTCATATTTATGCACATGTAATTTTAAACCTGAGCAGTTTTAAGTTTTTCTAATGAATTTAAAGTTGTCAAAGAAATTTCAGTTGTCTCTACAACAATTATTGAATCATTATAGGCTGATAGATAACAAATTTACTTTTTTTGTAATTCGTGTATATATGAATCACCTTTTATACAGTTTTTAATATCTTAACAAAAAATGAACAGAAAGGGAAAGAAACTCTTTAACTTCGAAGAATTACTTTAAAAATTAAAATTTATTTAAAGAACACCGTTATGGTCTTCTTCATAAGTTTATTTAAAGAACACCGTTATGATCTTCTTCATAAGTTGTTAACGATAAGATAAGTTTTTGTTATTGTTTCCTCTGTACATCTTAAAATTAATTTGAAAAATATACTTAAAAGAGGTTAGAAACAAAACTAAAGCAATGAACTGAGATAACAATGGCCAAATATTTCAGTCATGCAAAGTGCCCGATTTACTAAATTAATCTCTAACTTGGTGTCCCCCAGTCGCTAGAAATCGGATTTCCATACCTTTGGTAGTCAGAGAGCAAACAGCTCGTTGTGTATTTTTACGCTTTAAAACAGCCAAACAACTTTAACTTTGTAAAATATTTCCGATTTAACTTCCTTTAATGGAAGAGTTATGATCTATGAACCTTAGATAATTTCCCAGTTTTGTTGGAATAAGTTGATGCAATAAATAATAATGAATATCTAACAAAACAAAAATTTAAAAACTCACGTATGAAACTTAAAGTTCCCAGATGTTCAAAATATAACCTGTAATGGCCTATTGATTAGGAGCGCTCGCTTCGCAATCTGCTGGTGCAAGTTCGAATCCTTCACCGAATACACTTGTATTATCAGCATGGAGGTATTATATTAGGTTATCCCATAAGTAATGTCCGAAAACTTAATAGAGAAAGTGTATCACCATTTCTGTCTTTGAAGAAGGCTTTAATGACTAAAATATGTAGTAGGACGTGTATAAAAATGTTTAGACAAATAAACTACACTAACTCAACTCCACTTTTTCAGATCATTAATCAAATAAACCCTTATAAAGATGGGTGTCTGAGAAGCACATTAGGCATATAATGCTTTGTGAGTAAAAAAGGAAACAGTGCAGCAGAAACTACACGAAACATTCAAGGTGTTTATGGTGTGGCGTCCCTCAATGAAAGAAAATGTCGAAGGTGGTTTCAGAAGTTCAGATTGAGTGACAACAGCTTAAGTGATGCGCCCCGTTTAAGTCGTCCTGTTGAGTTTAATGATGACTTAATGCAGACTGTTGGCTGCACTTGTGCTGTAACAGTTGAACAGAAGCTTAATTCAACCCATTCAACAGTTCACCGTCATCTGCAACAGCTTGGAAAGGTGTCAAAACTTGGAAAATGGGTCCCCTATGATTTGATAGAAGCCAACCTTAGAGCAGGAATGAACATTTGCACTCTCATGAGCGTAACTCACCTATTTTGGACAGGAGATGAAAAAGCAGACAATGGCTCAATATAAGTAAACTAGCTAAAGCACAGCCCAAAATGGACCTCCACCCTAGGAAAGTCTTGTTAAGCGTTTGGTGGGATATTGTTGGTGTGATCCACTTTGAGTTGCTGCCACTCAGTGTTACGATTATATCAGACTTCTATTGTCAACAGTTAGAGTGCTTGAATGCTGCACTGAAAGAAAAGAAGCCTGCTTTGATCAATAGTAAAGGTGTTATGTTACACCAGAATAATGCACAGCCCCATACAGCAAAGATCACATCTGCAAAGATTGAAGAGCTAGAGTGGGAAAAACTTCCACATCCTCCTTATACTACAGACCTTGCCCCATCTGATTGCCATCTATTCCGAAACTTGCATAACTTGCATCAAGAGACTTCTCTTGATGGAAAAGAGCTTGGAACACATAAAGATGTCAAAACTACCCTCTCTACATTCTTTTCCTACAAACCACAAGAATTTTATAGAAATGGCATTCAGAAGCCTGTCAGTTGTTGGCAGGAAGTAATTAATAATAATGGAACATACATTATTGATTAAATAATTAAATTTTCCGTCTGAAAATTTTTCTCATTTTCTGAACTGAAAATAGGACATTACTTAAGGGATAACCTAATAATATGACATTTATTAACACTTTTTTTGGGAAAAGAGTAAGTAGTTGGCGGTGAATGGTGTTAACTAACTGATTTCCCACAAGTCAACTTATTCAAAATTTGGGATAACTAGTATAGTTTGCCCTCGATTAGCTTTGTGCGATATCAGAAAAACAAAGTTTATCATTATGCTTATTCTTGCACTTGGAAACTTTATTCAGAAATATTTTGTTTTTCTAGCTTTCTGTGTTCGTTACAGAAGATGATATTTTAAAGGTTTTAAATCAATATTTTGCAAAATAGAAATTCCTAGAAATATTTGAAACGTAGTGTATCTATATAAATATAATGCTGCTGCCTGTTTTATGCCCATGTAACTACTTTGCAGGGTGTCGCTGGATCTTCAACAAAATCTGCATGGAGGTTTATTGA
The DNA here is from genome assembly GCF_004210375.1 of Tachypleus tridentatus. NCBI lineage: Eukaryota > Metazoa > Arthropoda > Merostomata > Xiphosura > Limulidae > Tachypleus > Tachypleus tridentatus. The sequence goes on from NC_134833.1 coordinate 102,441,802, forward strand.
GCCCATGTGTGGGTATATGCAAATTTTCAGTTAAGCATTTTGCATCTTGTGTTTTTTTATTGGTGTTTTTGTGTTGTTTACTACTGTCTAACCTGCCTCCTTTTGGTGGATACTTAACAAACTTGGCGTGAAGGTATTTTGGGCCCGTGGAGAGATGCGTACAAAGTCTTAGTTATGCATATTGAGTTTTGCGAGTTTTAACATTACTTCACTCCCTGTTGATGGATTTTCACCAAATTTGGCAAACTTACGGTTTCATGTTTTATGTTTTGCAATTTTATAGGATATTTGCATTTTTTACAGTTATATGAAGGGAAAACATTTTTTAATGTTCTGAGATAACATTTCAGTAATCATGAATTTACATAACTTCTGTCCAAGGGAAGGGTATTCCAGGTAATTTTTATAGATTTTTAAGCTTACGAAAAATGCAAAAGGCATTTCTTTCATTGGTGTTTTTGTTTTTGCCTCATCATTAGACCATTAAATTTTTTCTTGTTTGTTACGAATGATCCACATTTTCTATTTCTTTATTATCTGTATTGAGAATACGCTCTCACACCATTATTTCAATTTCTAATTGCTACTTTCCTTACTGATTTATTCAGCTAAACATATATATACAAAATTTTCTTTCTTAACACCAATATATTTTAATATACAAACAATAGAGTCTATAATAATGGTTATCACAAAGAGTTATTACAAATAATGATTTATATAAAAACGTTTTAGAAACTTAGAAACAATACTGAGTTTTCTATCTGGTCTCACATTGAATATTTTACCGACGGTTCACGGTGAGTGGATTAATTCTGTATTGATACACAGGTACACTTCCCTTGACGGGAAACTAGCTAGCTTCTTCTCAAATGAGTTTTTTTTTTTTCGACAAAAACATGTTTTGTTGTCGTAGAAATACTAACTTCCGAAGTTAATTCACTGAAGTGAATCACTTTTCAATGTTCGAAATCTATAAACGTTCCTGGTCAAATATCTGTAGTTTTCCAATTAATAAGCGTTTATCACAGTTATAGCTTTCGAGGTTTAGAGTGTGCTAAATGTTGAAAACCAACAGTATTATACTGTCTCTTGACGAGTTGATTCATAAGCTTTTAGGGTGACGTTTTCAAAAGTTCATTGGTGATAATATTCAAAGATACGCTAGGGCGTAAGAATTGTTAATTCTTACACTCGAGAATCTTTTACAAATTTGGAGAATAGACGGGACTTTCGTGATACACATTCAACAATAATGGAATTTTTAAAATAAATCTGGCTTAGTTAATCTCTCAGGCATTTCTTTTCCGTATTTTCTTTATGGAACATAAGTTTTAACCAATGTTATGTTCGTATATATGTAGATATATATATATATACATTTTATTATTTTACATTTTTTCCTTGATTTTCATTGCCCATTCGGATAATTATTCGGACAATGAAAGTTTAAGGTAAATAAGGCTTAACACATTTCATACAGTCGAGTGCAAAATGATTTAACTAACTTCACCTCATCATATCCATGAAAAACACTTCTTTTTCTGTCATAATGCAACATCGCTATTTAAATGGAATATAAAAGACTAAGAAAGATTTTCGCAAGTTTGGAAAATGAATCAAAACTGTAATTGTAGCAGAAGCTGTTCACAAACATGTTTTCTTTGAACAATGTTACACCCGATAAGTTTTTACTAATTTGTTTCAAATTCTATCTTCATCTCCGCTGAGTTGAAATATATATTGAATTATACTGTTGAAAGTGACTTGGAAATGAACTTTGATTTGTACTTTGGTTATTAGCATACTGTTTCTCAAAGCTATGAAATAACCACTTACATAACATCATAACAAACAAGGTTTGGAAACCGTAATTGGATAAAAATCGTCAAAATTACAATTGTATTGAACTTAGGAGGTCAAATTAGTATTACTTTGTTCAAAATTGTGATGAATTTCTTCCCAAGCCCTACGAGTCTGGTATTATGTTTAAAATTTGAGAGAATTTTCAAACAATTTAATGTTTTGATTTGGAGCATACTGAAGTCACCTCAAAATTAAAAATTTGCGATTTAAAGATTTTTGTATAAAGTGAAATAAATAATTTGTTATTGAATAAATTTCAACTTTGCAGTTTTTAAAATATATTAAAGAACCACTACAAATTTATTTTTTATAATTTCTTTACTTCAGTGGTGAAATTTTGCCCTTGACACAGGATGGTTACTTAATTGGTTGTTGTTTTTTTTTAGCAAAAAAACCACTTATTTGACTATCTACGCTCCATTCACTACTGGGAATTGTAAGTTCATAAAATTACTACTGGCCCACTGAGGGGATGAACCCATCCAAGTGTTATGGAGTAAAGTTACAACAGAAACACTGTCCTTTGCTTTAGTTTTTCTATTTCGGTTAAACAGTTGTCTAATTAGTCCGCGGAGTTTTTTAAGACTTCCCCAGAGGGAGCTTATGTTTCCACAGAATTTGATCCGATGATTACATAATTTCTTGATGATACTTTCACAAAGGGTTAGGTATGTTATACTAAACTGATTTCGAATATGCAAATCAGCAAGTGGTGTGACAGTCAAAACCCATATAAAGATGTGGTGGGAGGAAATGTATCAGAACTAGATTTTTACATTGTTTTGCATGGCTTAGGTAGGATGATGCCACCGAAAGTTTATTATTTTTAGGAAGAATATACTGCAGCTCTCTCCATGCAAAATATTCATATACTCGGATCATAATGATGTGTTCTGACCGAGAATTTGTAATTTTTGAGGTAAGAATATTCCACGTAATCAATAACACTGGAAAAGACAGGAAGATAAATCAACTTGAAGCACCAGGACCACCCAGGAAAGAATTACAGTAAGTCAAATTCCACCCTTGGTAAGTAAATTTCAGCATCTTGTAACAATAAAGAACCACAAAATCAAGGTGAGTGCCAAAAATCGTCCGCGTGTCCAAGACAATATTAAATAGAATACGAGTAATGAAGAAAGATCACAATTCACATGTATATAAATTGCTTCCATAAATGTTTTGTTCAACTATCAGATACCTCGAGCAGATAGAGAATACAACTTGTATTTGTACTATTCCATACAAAAATACATAGCATTTATGGCTTTCTCTGTGATCAAACTGTTGAAGTGAGCTCTGAGAAACTGTCGTTCCCATACACTAGGTGAATTTTGGAAAGCTTGAATGGAAAAGAATGTACTTTAAACATTACAATTTTATGACAGAAACTAATACCAGTTTTCAAAATAATTAGATAGAGTATGAGCAGATATGACAAGATGGGCTGTATTGATCTTGTGATATTCCAAAATTGTTTTAATATATTACATTCAACCTCAGATATTATTTATACGAGTATTCAGCTTTAATTGATTCAGTTTCCATCAACAGATTAACAGTTTCCTTTAAAAATGTACACCTAACTTGCAGATCCTCATCCACTATGGTATCTATTAATGATCATGTGCTTATGAATCCATAATTTCATGTGAAACATTTAATAAGGTGAGTTTATTTTCGTTGTCAGTGAATATGACTGTTGTCTCGTAATTCCTTTTTATTTTGCTCCTAAACTGTACTTTTGAAAACTTTCTTTTGATATGACATTCCAAATCTATTTGATAAAGTGTCCATAATTTTTGATAGATTTAGTAACTTTCTGTTACAAGGTTTCTTAAAGTCGTTAAAGCATATTGTTTTTGTTGTTGTTTTTTAATTAGCAGTGAAAATAATAGTTTATTATTCATTATTTCTACTATTCTCCTTTAAGTTATATCAAACTGCATCTAATATGCCTCCCATGATACTTTATCTTCATATTATGCTGGTTTCTTGATTGTGCACAATTGTTCAACTAACCTGTTAATTCTATAACTTGATGAAATAGTGGTATAGCTGGAATAGTCCAAAAAGGTCCTGTGGTCATAGGTGATGCAACAATAATAGTAAATGTGTAGACTAGATAGGTTCACCAGTTCCCTATGATACAGAAGCAGAGAGGAATGTGGCTGGTTTGATAGTTGTGTTTGCTATTCTAACTTTCAGACGTTTCATCCTGACAGTTCTGTTCTTTTGTACATAATTGATATACTTTTATGTTTCCCTTTTCATTTTTTGTTGATGTTCTTTTGTATTTATTTGACTTGTTATAAAAATTCTTCCGCGTGTTTTCTACAGTTTCCTCGATCTTCAATTTGATTAGATTGATATTTTCATTCTTGTTTTGTAAACCACATGCATCATTCTTGTAATTATTCTTTCTTTTCCTGAGTTTTTGTTTGTGTTTTCCTGAAATGTTTTTCCTCATTTTATGTTTCTTTCTTCTTGAACTTATTTTAATGTTTTGCCAATTTCCATTTTATCTTTGATTTTTCTGTAACTTTCTTTAATATCTTAATTTTTGTCTCTTTCATTTTGTATTTTCTTCTCTTTTTTCTACTGTTTGTGACGGATTTACTATTATATATCTATTTTAACATTGACGTTTGTTTAGGTTAAATTTATATTTAAAAATATACATAACTTATGTTGTTAAATCTGTTCTGCAAAATTCTTATCTATTCGTTACAGTTGAAGAAGATTCTTTAGTGTAAGAATCAACAATACATGTGTATACGTAAACACAAGTGTATCATCAGTATTGCTGTGCAGTCTGGAATGTCCAGAAACTATCTTCACGCCTATAAAATGTAACAAACGCGCCGCACCGCGCTGAGTGACCGTATTTAGTAGTGGCTTGCTATAGTTGGTATACTATAAATCTCAGAAACTATAATTGTGACTAACAGTTATTAATCGGGAGCTTCAGATATTTGACCAGGAACGTTTATAAATTTCAAATATTACAAACCATTTAACTTTAGCGCACTCACATCACACATTAATATTTTTAAGAAAAGACTACATTGATGGAAAAGCTTGACGTGTAACTGGTGAAGAAAGAATACACAGCCAATTAACCCCATATTAAACGAACTGAATCTACATCAATTCAAAATAAAATTACTCGTCGTGAACCTTTGATAAGATATCAAGGAAATTCCAAATCAAATAAAGAACTCAATACCGTTTGTAAGTTTGTCACACGTTTGTATATAGATAATTATTTGTAATTAGCATTATTGTAAATTGTATTATTGTTTGTTTATTGGCCTGGCATGGCCAAGCGCGTAAGGCGTGCGACTTGTAATCCGAGGGTCGCGGGTTCGCGCCCACGTCGCGCTAAACATGCTCGCCCTCCCAGCCGTGGGGGTGTATAATGTGACGGTCAATCCCACTATTCGTTGATAAAAAGAGTAGCCCAAAAGTTGGCGGTGGGTGGTGATGACTAGCTGCCTTCCCTCTAGTCTTACACTGCTAAATTAGGGACGGCTAGCACAGATAGCCCTCGAGTAGCTTTGTGCGAAATTCCAAAACAACAACAACTGTTTGTTTATTAAAATATTTTGTATTAAAAAAGAAAACTATGCATCAGTTTTGTTGGCAAATGACATAAATTGAAAACATATCGACATTTATTTAACTTCTCAATTTAAATTATCATTTAACTCAGTTTCAGGCTATTTGAAATATTAATACTTAACATGTTTCATCAACTGGAAGTTGATCTCCATTCTGTTTTGTTTTTACCGAAATAATACTTAACATGTTTCATCAACTGGAAGTTGATCTCCATTCTGCTTTGTTTTTACCGAAATAATACTTAACATGTTTCATCAACTGGAAGTTGATCTCCATTTTGTTTTGTTTTTACCGAAATAATACTTAACATGTTTCATCAACTGGAAGTTGATCTCCATTTGTTTTGTTTTTACCAAAATAATCTTATTCCTTACACCACTGGTATAACAATTTCCATTGTTGAAACAAGTATTATAGATTATTCGGTAAAAAGAAGAAAGCAACGTAAGTCCATTTATTGAAAACTTTTATTTTCTATATGGTGTGTTCGGTGTTTTTCTCATGGCAAAACCACATAGGGCTATCTACTAATTCCAACGAAGGAAATCGAACACCTAACTTAAGCGTTAGAAATCCGTAGACTTACCGCTGTACCAGCGGGGGACGAATTTTTATATGTATATGTTGTCTTTACAAATGTTCACTAAGAGACTCAAGTCCACACTAAAAAAAAGAATTATAGATTCCCGTTAACGTGTATATATGTGTGTGCGCAGTTTTTGTGAGTGAAAAGTAATATTTTGAATGTTATTGGGTTTAACTATACTTGGGATGGGGTTGGAGGGAAGCAATAAATTGAGGACGTCAGTCAAATATCAATTCGCTATGCACCCCAGTCAATATAAAACATTTATAGTGAATTATAGTATTTTTTCAGTATATTGATTTTTAAAAATTAGAACCAGGTTTTCAATCTCAACAGAAAGTAAACACCAAGTCGTATATATAGATACGTTCCCTTTCATCTATGTGTACAAAATCAATTACGCAGCTTTCTACATAATCTTAAACAAACGTACTCAAAGTTGTATTGGTTTTAGTTTTTAGCATATCTTGAGAAATTAAATGTAGCCGGCACAGTGTGTGTTTTTCTTATAGCAAAGCCACATAGGGCTATCTGCTCAGCCCACCGAGGAGAATCGAACCCCTGATTTTAGCGCTGTAAATCCGGAGACATACCGCTGTACAAGCGGGGAGCAGCAGTGTATTTACAGTGTATTTATTGTATTTATTAAGAACAGTGTATTTACGTAAGGGGTATCCTGCCCCTGTTCTAGCAAGTGTGTCTGATAGAGTTCTGTCAACTCGTCGCCAAAGTATTCTGCACATTTTTAATTTAAATAAGACAACAGGGAGCATCAGTATTTCATTAATTTACTTCTTACAAATGCCAATATTTCTCAATATAGTAATCACGCGTATCATGGAATACAACACAAACGTTTCCTTATTCCTTTAAACACGCTAAGCGAAATCTGAATGTCTTTAAATCACTACCATCTCACCATACCCACAAAATTAGGTAATGCATGTATAAAATATCTGATTTTTCACGCTAAACCATCCATTTATGGTGCATTTTACTATTACTGAAAATATCAGAAACATATGGTCGGAAATAACTAATCTGTAATTTATGTGAGACTTTTAAAGGGCTCAGTATTGTTTTTACCATCCGAATGAAACATATATACGTAGACACATATTTTGCTGTTTTTTTTATTCATTGCCTTTATCTCTTTTATTTTTTAAATAATTGGATGCAATGGAATCTCTAGGCCTGGAGGGTTAGACTCTTTGAACTCAATTTGCATCCGCCACTGGAAAATGCTGTGATACGATTAGCACATCAACACAAGACATACTGGTATAGTTAGGCTTAAACACGTATGAAACTGTTAGCATCAACGATACGAATTCAACGTAACTTGCTTCTTTCCCCCTCGCTCGCTCATTTCTTATTTCACAGCAATGCACTTTTAGAAAATAAAATATTAAAAACATTGTTGCTTTTTATTGTTTTATATCGATTCTATATGTGTAAAATACGCCTGTGGAAATATTACACAGTTTCTTCACTGCCTTTAGATGGAATGTGAGCGGGTTAGTTTCTTACGTAATTACCCTTTTCAGCGCCTTCTGCGCTTAGCTTCAGAAGAAATGTTTTGATTTCTACATATTTATTAATTATACATGTTAATGAATTTTACGACAGTTTTTGTTTATGTGATTTTAAGATGTCGATATATCGGTGTGATATTTTAGCGTAAATGCTGCGGTAGTTGTGCTCGTTAATTTAAGGTATTTGTGCAATTAATTTACAGATGTTAATATACAGTGGTACTTCGGTACTCGAACTTAATCCGTTCCAGAAGGCTGTTCGAAAACCGAATCAATTTTTCCTATAAGAAATACTGTAGATTAAATTAATCCGTTACAGACCTCCAAAAATTACGCATTATGAAGCATTTTAAGTAAAAATATTGCTTATTTATACCTGTATAATAATACTTACATGCATAAAGTCAACCACAAAAACTATATAAACGCAATAAAAAAACAATAAATGAAAATTTAACTGCACTTTACCTGTGCTGAGGAAAGCTGATGGCGTAAGTGAAAGGTGGTGAGGAACGGGGAGAGTAGGAGGGTTATTATTGTTTGGAAGGGGAGTCCCCTTCCATAAAAACGTCAGGTAACCCTCCTTCTGGGGTTCTTTCCTTTTCTGTCTCTTTGCACCGCTACAACCTGCTTGAGACTCACTGGACCTATTTCTCACTAAAACCTTGTCTACTGAGGTTTGTTTCTGCCTGGCACCCTCCCCATGTCTCACCACACAATGTATGCCACTTCTCTTCCTAAATTTTTCAAACCACCCCCTACTAGCCTTAAAGGCATCACTTGTATCAGCACTCGTTTCAGGGGTGTTTTTCAGAAGGTCATCATGCAACTGCTATCACCAGCTAACTGTTTTTCGTTTACCCAAATCAACAACAATTTTTATACCTCTTCCATTTTTTGTGATATTTGTTTAGTAAGCACTGTCACTTCTTTTGCAACATCAGCTCCTTTGCTGACCTCTTTATTTTTCAGTACAGTGCAGACTGTAGACTTCGCCATACCAAACTGTGTAGCAAGGTCAGACACGCGAACACCACTCTCATAAATCTTTTTTCACCTCTATTGTGGTTCTAACAACTTTTCTTTTTGGTTTGCTGCTTTCATTATTTTTCTTTGACCCCATAGTGGCTTATTTAATCAGAATATTTAGAAATAAAAAACAAAAAGAAAAACGAGAACGTTCACAGCAGAATTTAGCGAGGGTGTGGACTAAGCGACAGGTGCGGGTAAAATGTTTTTGGCAAGCATGGTATGGGCCGAAAATGGTCGAAGGGTCGTTCGGGTCATCAGTCGGGTTATTTCGGGGTTTCGGGCCACGACAGCTTGGTTCGGGAACCAAGTTTATGTTCGACAACCGAGACATTTTTTTTTTCAAACAATATGTTCGAAAACCGAATTGTTCGAGAAGGGAGTCGTTCGAGAACCGAGGCACCACTATATATGTTATACAAATCAGCCTTATCATCATAATACAAGGTCAGATCTGCATGGTGTTTAACATGCTATATCATTAGTTGTTTAATATAACTTCAGAACGTTATGTTACAATGGAAGATTTAAGGTTGTGTGGGTCCTACATCTCATGTAATATTACATAGAATAAAATTAATAATGGACCCTCATTTAGACCATGGGTCCTGGGACGGAGTCCCCTCTAGCCTCTACCTAATTACGCCACTGGACAGATGTTATGTTTTTATCTCCATGTGTGTGTGTGTGTGTGTGTGTGTGTCACCACGCTTTCTAAAAAAAAAACAGCTGAATGAATTTAGACAAAAGTCAGAAAATAATTGGAATATGGTCTAACTTAGAAGTGAGAGTTTTTTTTTATTGTAAAGTTCAAGGGTTACAGCAAGATCACGAATATCCAAAATAAACGCTTATCTTTTAACATGAGGACCAATTTTTTCACACTATTTTTGTTCTATAGCTCACTGAAAAATGATTGGATTTTGATGAAGTTTGGTGGACTTATGCAAAATACTATTCCTCATTGTCCTGCCGAAAATGGTCGGTGTTTGTTGATAACGACAGGCATACGGACACATTTTCATGTTTTTGAGGGCCGATCAAGCTGAGTAGAAGAGGTATGAACTCTACCGAATGCCACTCTAGTTAGATATGTTAACATATTTTCTGTATTGTGGTCTACGGGCTAGAAGATGGTTAGACACTTTAACATACAATTTACTTTGTTGCTTAGGCACGGCATTATTCAATATTTATATATGCTGATTTGATGTGTTTGAATTATTCGTGGTTTATTTACTGAATCATTTTTTTACTCCAAACTGGTGGCCTAAAATAGACCTTTGTTTGTTTTTCAATGCTCGTGGTTGATGTATGTGAATGGTTGTGTATTAACCTATAGTCAGTATAATGTATCACGTTTTTCTATACCAATAGCATTTCATTTACATAAGGATTGAGTGTTAGAAGACAGTATCCACTCCAACCTTTCGTGACCATATTGTAGTGTATTGTTTTGTAGCCTTTGTTAGCGCAAGTTTTATTGATTCCTAGATGGGGATCAGGGAAATAATGCAGAAAAGGGGAAGAAAGACAATGGTTATACGAAACACTGTTTTACTTGCATGCAAATATTTAAAGTAGCAGAGAACGTACTTTCAGGTTTTCCAAGTCCAATAAGACTAAGAATGTATGGAGTTCCCTATAATTGGTGTTCTCGTCTTCCACTGTGTAATTTAGCTTCATCAGTTCTCTTTTGTTTGAACTGAAACACCAAAGATAAAGGGTATTTATTCAAAACTCATTTCTGCTGACTTGAAATGAAGATAATAGGTTATCTAAATGCATTATTCCTTTGTTAAATCAAATATCAAATAATGCCGCGCGTTACGAGAAAACTGGGAACAAGAACTGTGGATAGGTGTGCATAATAATTACCTTAATGATTTTATTTCAAGATAAACTCTCGTGTAAAACAATTTGATTTTTAAGGAATGTTCCTGGATTAACGTCATTGTTTTCATTGAAAGCTTGCATTGATGTGTAAATGAAGAACAATTTATTCAACAAGTTAGCAAACATGGTTCTATGCACTAATTTCTTTTCATCTCTTTTTTGATATCCAAACGATGTTACTGTTCTTCTAAGGCTCTGTTGTTCACAAGCTGTCCCTAGCGTTTCTGTTGACGTCTCAGAAGGATTGATGTTGGATTGCGTACAGCTTGGGTTGGACACTACGTAACAATGCCACAAAAAAGCTCAGTATGCAGATTCCTAACGCTTGTTCTTCACTTTGAATTACTTGTAAGCATTAATTGTATCAACTAATTCGAAGTTTACTGCACGAATCTGGAAACAAGATGCCGTGAATTATTTAAATCTCACGAATATAATCTGAATACCTGTTAAATATTTATTACACAAGTGTGAAAATGTCTCTCATTATGACTTCGTTACTTTTCCTAATATAACTGTTCTTGAGATTTAATTCTAAAATAAAGGAAGAAAAGAAATAAATGTAGTGTAATGAATGAAATAATGATATTCACACTTTCAGTATATAGACTAACAACAATATTAGGTTATTCTACTGCGTCATGACATAAAGATTCATTATAGGAATTTAATGTTACCAAAACGTACTTGCTTTTCAATATATATTAGAAGCTGTTAATCTAATTGACTTCTACCAATAACAATTCTATGAATACGCCGCGAATTCGTTTCATGAATTATCTTAATTTTGATCGATTTTCAAATGAGCTTACGTTTGAGTGCCTCAACTGCACTTTCTTGCTTCATTATTGATCAAGCGTGATTTCGCAAGATACATTTATTTCAGTTAGTTATGAAATGTGAGGTAATGGTATCTTATGGAATGAGGGTTGTACTACTTGTCCCATTATTTTTTATTGTTATACGCTAGTATATGTATATACTCTTACTTGACCTGAAATTATATTTTTTTACAGATAACATATTTTCATGGTTTATCAGTCGCCATTGAAAACAAAAGTGTGCTTGTGCATATGATGTTATACATATGAGCATTTATGGCGTCAGTTCAGCTACAATAGAACTCATGATTTCTAATCATAAATGCCAGAAACAATAATGGTGAAGACTAAACTTTGATTCTTTTTCAACCAAAAATGACATCATCCAATTAAGAGGTTATTTCTTTTAATTGTACTTTTGTAATGTATTCTATATCCTTCGAAATAATTATAATTGATTGAAATCAAATGTTCCTTAACGTTCCTTTTTTTGTAAACAAATTGATAAAATTATTTATAAGAATATAACCAACGCCCTGTAGATTTCATCTTTTATCAGCTACAAAAAACATTCCAGTTGCTTTTTGCTTGTTTGTATTTTACATTGACATTTAAGCAAACCATTCAAAGAGTTTAAAATTATGATGTTATGACTGAAATCTTGTTTTGACAGATGTTCAAAAAAGTGTTATAAGTTTAAATTTTGATGAGTATCATGTTCTCTCGCTCTCTCTTTGCTAATTGCTCAATACATTTAAGCTACCTGTACATAAAGTGAGCCTTAATAAGATACTTAAGTGCTTTACCATTTCTGTTTATTCGTGTGTTTTTTTCTTTGCATCATCTTGCCTTCTGCGATAAAACAAATAAATATAAGAACCAATAATGTAAAGCCGAATCAATTCTAATATTTACGAAGTTTTCTAGGCAGTGACCCAATGGCACAGAGAACTTGTTAAGCTAAAAGCGATGTTTTGATACTCATCGTGGGCATAGTACAGAAAGCCTATAGTGTAGCTTTGTTTTTCGTTGCAAATAAAATTAACTAGTCTGTTTGTTTTGAATTTCGCGCAAGGCTACACGAGGGCTATCTTCACTAGCCGTCCCTAATTTAGCACTGTAAGACTAGAGAGAAGGCAGCTAATCATCACCACCCACCGCCAACTCTTGGGCTATTCTTTCACCAACGAATTGTAAGATTGACCGTTACATTTAACGCCCCAACGGCTGAAAGAGCGAGCATGTTTGGTGTGACGGGATTCAAACCCGCAACCCTGAGATTACGAGTCGAGTGCCTTAACCACCTGGCCATGTCGGGTCTATTAGCTAGTCATAGGATAAATTGTTAATAGTTTTATATTTACAAAACTGTATTAAATTATTATTATACAAATTATATAAATATTTTTGTATATGATTATTAATATTATTTTGTATAACAAGTGTGGGGAGACGGAGAAGGAAATATTACGATAACTGCCATAGGCACAAATTTTTACAATAATAAAAGTTTCTAGCTTTTATTCTGTGACGACGAAAGCATACAAGTTATAACCTGTGTTTGAAATTGTCATCATTATATGGCATTCTACCTTTGGATGACAGTCCAAGACCAAACCAAGAGTAAATTTTTATAGCCTTTCGTTTGACATTTTCGCCATTCGGCTATCTATTGTCATTGTCATTGTACTGTGCCATTGTCCAACATACACGGACAATAATTTGAGACCGGGACAAGAGAGACGTTTAATACGTCTTTCGTAAAATAATTCATATTGCATTTATATACAGACGATGCGTCTTTCTGTAAGAGGAATTTGTTTAATAAATAAGTTTTTAGGATTAAAGACACCAGATTCTACAAAAAGAGGTTTACTACAGCGAGATAAAAGTAAAATAAAATACTGTAAAATAACTAAAAACGTCGACAAAAGATGATTTGTAAAATTGAATTATCAGAATAAATACCCACCCAAACACCCGTGAAAAGTGCGTGATTGTATTCTAACAACTTCTTTAATAAAATGAGATGTGGTTCTTGAACTAACCAGATGTAAGACTCATTTGCGTAGAGGTTTAGCTTCGGTCCCTATGGACGTACATTGTTTAATTATAATATTATTATCCCTATTTTAAGGTAAACTTGCTTCCATACCCTTTGGACATGTAATAGTTCTGGAACTACTCACTTCAATAACTGAGTATTAATTTTGACCCTTACGGACGTGCACTGTTAATTTATATACTTCTTTCATTTAACTATAGGTTTGAGTGTGTAATATTTAGTAATAAGAACTTTGTCTTTAGACTCACTAAACACGTTATTCAATTAGAGGTTATTACTCCTTAATCAGATTCTTCACAAATATTAGATGCTTTAATATCAGAAATGTATAACTATTTTCAACTTTATACTGCCAATATGGATAGGAACCCTGTGTCAGGAAAGAGCTAATATTACTAATGACAGTAAAAGTGTACAGAGCGACTGGTAAGATTTTGTTATCTCATTTTTGGTAGGTTGTGAGATTGGACGATTTGCACGCCGTGTTTCTTGAAAACATAAAAATAAGAAACGTATCTCTATACACAAAGCTACGCATGTTGTGTTACTGTGGAAAATAAAACCCTGGACTGTTGCATTGTAAGTTTGTGAAGTTGTCTCCGGTCCACCCAGAAGCTTCTGGTGTTTCTATAGTAACAGTTTGTTAAATGATCGATAGATTGTTCGGACTTTCCTATGATAAATAACTAAAAACAAAACAGACACAAAGAAAACAAGACTTGTTTTCAATTGCTGTCTCTTTTGTGCACTTTCCTCGTATTCTCTGAAACACATCAAAGACTGGAAGGTCGACTAGAAGGTCAAGTTACATAAAATAAATGCAGGAACTCTCATAAAATTTGGTTATAGTTCACGTGTTTTGTTTTTCTAATGTGCAACTTTTGTGAAATAATTAACAAATAGACCGTACAGGTTACTATTATCAGGAGAAGAACAGTACAAATAAAATTATACTAGTTCGTCAACACGACTCCTCACTTAAAGAAACTTGTCTCAAGACCCTGTGGACGTTTACTGTTCAATTAAAAGACCCTCTTAAAGGAGTGTTGCCATTGGACAATTTTAATGTGCAGTGTTCAGTTGTAAGAAATGTAAGGTGTACTTTGTCATTGGACGTTTTTAATGTGCAGTGTTCAGTTGTAAGAATTATGAGGTTTACTTTGTCATTGGACTTTTTTATGTATGTTACGTAATTTATTTAAGGCTGTTTCTCAATTAAAAAGGTTTTTGTATGTGACCACTTACCTGTTTGGAGAAACTTTACCTTAGTATCGTTTTGATATTGCACTATCCACTTAGTAATCTTGTGTTTATTAAAATGTGGGCTGCACGGACTTCAGTAGTTATTTAAGTTTAATAAACTTATGAAGATGAACCCAAAACTGTATTTTTGTAAGTACCGAATATTAAATTAAATAATTTAATTCTGATATGCAGTATTTCTATCATTTCTCTTTCTCTGTCCTTTTTCCTAAATAATTAAACGTTTTTAACTTCCTAAGTTTTGGTTTCTTGTTATTTTTTTTAATTTCGCGCAAAGCTACGTGGGCTATCTGAGCTAGCTGTCCCTAATTTAGCAGTGTAAGACTAGAGGGAAGGCAGCTAATCACCACTGCCCACCGCCAACTCTTGGGCTACACTTTTACCAACGAATAGTGGGATTGATCATCACATAATATAAAGCTCCCACGGCTGAAAGGATGAGCATGTTTGGTGCGACGGGGGTTCAAACCTGCAGGCCCCCTCTCCCTACGTTTGGGTTGCTGTTTGGGAATCTGTGTAACAGATTCAGGATTTTATTAAGGTCTTCAATGGATACAGTAATCGCATAGCTTTTATGAGTTAAAATTTCATTTGTAATGAAACTTATTTTTTTAAATTTGAAACGTTCTCTGTTGTTACATGAAACAGTAAGGACCGTGTTGCATATTAATATATATATATTTGAGAAAAAATTTACGAGTTACACTAATAATTAGCATCAATTATAAGATTGTTATAAACACATAAATTACCGATTTTTACACACATGTTTAGTTTTCAGTGTTCGTGTTTCTACATTGATTTTCTCGTATTGCATAAAACGATTTATGTTGCATTTTCGTACTAACGGAACAGTTTATTAAACACATATAACGTTAAATTATTAGCGTTAATTTTGGGCTTTCTTTTAAAACAGTAAAATAAATAGATCAGCTTTGAGCTCTATAGTGTATCTGTATTAGTTTAAGTTTTATAAACATTCATATTCTACATATGTTTATGAGTAGGAAGCATGTTCGAGCTTAAAGCCGGTTTACATTAATTTTGATAACTTCTGTGGCACAGTTTAGATATATGGGAAATATACTAGTATTGATTAACATACATTAACTGAAATTTTTTCGAGACTTCGTTCATTACAAGACAATATCTCTGATTTAGATCTCATAAAGCTCAAGTATTACAAGTATTTGTAAACCTTTTTATGCAAAACTAAGCTAGTCTTGGCTGATTTATGTTGTTTATTTCGTTACACTTTTTAAAACTATGCATTATCGCTATCAAATAAGCTAGATTTGTATGCATCAAGGCTTTGTCCTTATGAGTACATACAGTAAACGTTGGTTATATGCCAACGATACTTGAAGTAGTAAGACGTTGTTAATTAAACTTGTTTTGTTTTTCAAAGCTAAACCCTTCTTATCTGGAAATATAGAGCATAGTATAATTCATTCCTCTTCAGTGAGTAACCAGTTAATTAAAAACGTGCTTACACGTTAATTTATACATTTTTGCTGTTTTCCGAATCCGCAACTAATTAATGGAAGAGAAACAGGTGCTCCTGACGCCTGTATCCGGATCACTTGCTCTTCCTGTAGCCCCTTTGTTGTGCGTGAAGTCTCCCTGACAGGTGCGGGGGGAGACTCACATAAAGCACATTAGTGTCGAAGAAACCCGTTTAATTACCTTCAGTAACGAACACATGGAAATGTGGTTTTACGCTTGTGATTAAGGAAATCAATAGGTATCAACTTTCTGTCCCTTTTGTCTTTGCTGCTAGATAATTAACACTTTAGTCATTTTAAAAACCTTCTCTCTTCAGCCGATGTATCAAAACTAAATTAGCTTGGCGCACGCCCATTGTTTCTTACCAAAGTCTGTCAGACACAAGGCTACAGATATAAATGAGTGTTGATTATTGACTTGACACGTGCAGAAAAACTTTAATTAAAGCTACGCTGCTTAATGACAAATAACAGCCGGTAGTGTTAAAACTGCAGTTGTTGATCTTTCTAGACGTGGTACGATAAGAAGCGTAGTAACCTTATCTGTTTCGGAATCAGAAATTTAACCTATTGGCATTTGAAAACATTTTACTACTTTCTTCGATGTTCAACTTATTTACAAGTTTCTCTACTGGCCGTACAAAAATATCTACACCGAGAGTACTATTGACAGTACAAGCGATTACCTCCAAACTCAAAACGTTAACGAACATAGTAATTCCAGAAGAAAAATTACAAATTTTTATTTACGTCATCAAAATAGGTACAGAAATTCAGCTTTTCGTATATATTTAATTTGACGAATATTCTAATTTTAATTATCATGGTTTCTTACTTTTATTTGAAATGTTTGAATTTTGTTGTAAATTAACAAATCAGAAACGTATTTGAAGTACTTTTAAAACTTCAAATAACCCTACGTTGTGGAATCACCGGTACTTCCTATCAAACACTCAAAAAATAAAGAAACAAAGGCGATTAGGCATGATCATTTATATGTAAATAAATATTTCAAAATGTCTCATGTTAGTATTTATTTTATCTCATGTTAGTATTTATTTTATCCTATGTACTTTAAATTCTTCTCTGAAAAACTTAGATACCACTCAAAGTTAAAAAAAAAAAAATGTTTTTTTCCACATCCAAGTTTGACTGTGTGGGTATTTGGGTATTGATGTTGTTAAATACCCAGGAGGGTCAGGTACATTTGACCTCTTCCTCCCTCCCGAAACATTATAGCGTCTGTCTTTAGGGGTTTTTTTTGTTGTTTTTTTTTAAAGCTTTGGGCCAGAGTAAAAGTATAACATCATACTCAGGTCCATTTCAGGGCTCAGTCCATGCATGGACGAACAAGAAGTTTTTTTTTCTTCTTCATTTAATTTTTTCCATATATATATATATTTTTTGTATTTTCATATATATATATATATATATTTTTGTATTTTTCTCCTTTTTCTCGATTGAGAGAATGCTACTACTACTTGTAGTAACACAAACACACACACAGAAAAGAAAGTAATAATAATTATTATTCAATACTTGAATAATAATTCAAAAAGAGAAAAAAATAAAATAATAAAAAAATAATGATTAAAAAAGAAAATAATAATTATAAAAATAAAAAGAAACAAGGACTAAGTGTCTAGTGCATAGTGGCCAGCTTGTGTTACATTTCTTAAATATATGTTAAAAGGGGAGAGGTATTTAGGACCATTTACATCATGTACGTGATATCTGTCGAGATCACACATTAAGTCATTTTTATGCCAATTCTTATTGAAATATTTTAGAGAATTATGCAAGAGTCTTTCAGCTATTGTATCTATGTTTGCATACTTGTGCATGAATGTGGTTGAGGTGCTACGTGGTACTTTATATGCTGAAGTTAGTACAGAATTTTGTATACGTTGACGTTTCTGTACATGTGTGGGTGCTATGTTAATCCAGGCAGGTGATGCATATTCTATTGTTGGTCTAATGTACGTTTTGTAGATTTTAAGTATGTTGTCTGGTGATGTTCCTTGGATTTTACCTGAAAGACTTCTTGCATAGTTTGCTCTTTTCCAGATTCGTATCACTACATTTTTAATATGTGGTAGCCACGTTAATTTTGAGTCATAGGTTAGACCTAGAAATTTAGCAGAAGTAGCAGTCAGTAAAAGTGATCCATTCATATAGAGTTTTGGTGGATCTTTTTTCAGCTTATTCAGTCTGCTGAATACTATGACTTGGGTTTTTGGAATATTAATTTTGATTCTGTATTTCTGGCAGTATTCTTCGATGTTATTTAGGACTGGTTGTAGGTTCGTTGCTGCTATTGACGGAGTGGGGGCACTTTTCCAGACTGCTACATCGTCAGCGAACTGTGATGCATAACCTAAATTTAGGTCCGATAGAGGCATATTACTCACGTACATGATAAATAATATAGGCTAACAACCTCTCCCTGCGGGACTCCTGCTTCGGGGAAAAGGACCTGAGTGGGCGTCATTTACATTTACTTTACACATTCTGTTATCCAGGAAGTTGGACAGCCAGCGAATAGTTTCCTGGGGTAATGCCATTTCAAGCAATCTATGTCGTAAGCCGTTATGCCACACTGTGTCAAATGCTTTCTCAATGTCGAGAAAGCAAGCTTTAGTGCATTCTTTTTTGTTGAAGCTGTCGGTAATTGATTCTGTAAGTCGAATCAGGTGGTCTGTAGTTTGGCGGTTTTCTCGAAATCCGTTTTGAATTTCTGGTAATTTTGAATTTTCTTCTAAGTAAACTGACAGACGATTACTAATTATCCTCTCTAATATTTTGCCAATACAACTGGTTAAGCTAATCGGGCGGTAGTTGTTTGGTTTATTCGCTGGCTTTCCTTCTTTCTGGAACATTAATATTATTGCTTCCTTCCAAGAAACGGGGATATATCCAGCTGATAGTGAGAGATTAAATAACGCTGTTAGGTGTTCATATAATCTCTGAGTGCCTTGTTTTAGGAGGATAGCTTGAATACTATCTTCTCCAGGGGCTTTGTTTTTTGTGTTGTTAATAGCAGTTACGACTTCTGTTACAGTGATATGTTTTACCAGTTGATGAGTGCTCCAGTCTTTTGTTTTTTCTTGGTGTGTAATAGTGTTGACTGGAAATTTAGATGTAAAAATGCTTCTGTTTTGATCAATATAGTTTGTGACTGTATTATAAAAGTATCTGTTCATGTCTGGTTCATGATGTGTTTTGAACGTGTTTTCTAGGTGTTTTTTAAATATCTCGGCTTTTTCTGTGTTAGTGTATGCTGTTTCTCCATCCAGTTCCAGTGGTGGATATACTGTGTTTGTTGTTCCTGTGTTTGTAAATCTTTTCAAATGTGTCCAGAATTGTTTAGGATCAGTTTTGTGTTTTAGATCGGAACAGAAGGTGTCCCAGTTTTCTTGTTTCTGTTGTCTGATTAAGTTTAGTATTTTATTCCTTATTGTGTTTATCTGAGTTTTAAGTGTGGGGTTGCGATTTTGAATGTACTGTCTGCGGAGTATACGTCTGTTTTTAATTAAGTGTATTATGTCTTTGTGTGGTTGCCATGAATGAGTTGTTGTGAAGTGTTTTTGTTTCGGTATCGAACTGTTGGCTGCCTGTTTTAGACACTCAGAGATAATATGACAGTATGCATCTATATCTGATGCGTCCGCGGCAATATGTAGTACTTCTGGAGGTAAGGTTTCATTTCATATAGTTTGGAAAACTGGCCAATTAGCTTTTTTGTAGTTCAGTTGGTCTCTCACTATGATTTTATTTAAGTGGGGGGGTGAGATTGAAGATACACCAAACTGGGAGGTGGTCACTATCTATATCGTGACCAACATGAAAATTTACGAATTTGCGACTCATATTTGACGAACACAGGCATAGGTCCAGTATTTCACTGGTGCCGTGTGCGTACGGGAAATGTGTCGGTGTTGCATCGTTTAATAAAGTCATGTTTGATTCGTCCAAAAATTGAAAAAGTAAATTGCCATTTGCGTTTGAACAACGACAGTTGAATGCTATATGTTTACTGTTTAGGTCGCCGATAATAATAAGATTACAGTTGCTATTATACAATATATTCAATAGATTTACATCTAACACTGTACTAGGCGAGCAGTAGATGCCCGCCACAGTAACGTCTGTATGATTTTGCGTTTTTTACATTAATAATTATAGATTCATTACTGGAAGGGATAGTAAGTTCCTGAACTATAATTTCAGTCTTATACAATAATAAAAGACCTCTGTTTGGATCTCTATTATCCTTCCTGTCATGTCTAATAGTAGAGTAGCCGTTTAATTTAAATCTATGGTAGTTATATAGAAGAGTTTCACTAATTATAATTACATCAGGTTTTATGGAGTTTGTTGTATCTTCAATCTCATGTTTCTTGGAAGAAAGAGCACCCTGGATATTGATGTGTAGAACTGTGAAGTTATCCATGTTTAGTAGAGTTTATGATGGAGGTTAAAATTTGCGGCAAGAACTTGTGTATGTTTTTCAATATGATTTTAACAATTATGTCTGTGAGACTGTTGGTGTTTGTAGGGTTTGTATATTCTGCCATTATTTTCGAGAAAGTGGAAGTTATGGCAGATGTCAGTGTTGTTTCAATTGTTGTTGGTTGTGTATTTTGAGGTGGTTTTGGTATTTCCTCTTCACTTGGTAATGGTTTTTCCTGTCGGGATGATGAAATTTTAACCACTGCAGCGTAAGTGTTTGTCTGTGTAGTTGTACTTTGTGGTGCTGGAGTGGTAGGTGTGGGTTCCTTAATTGTTCGTGGTGGTGGCGGCTTGTTCATGTTGGGATTTTTAATTTCGTATAAGTGTGTTTTAATGGATTTATATTTCTGACAACCTTTATAATTTGCCGTGTGTTCTTCCCCACAATTGCAGCATTTGGGTTTGGGGTTCTGTTTTGTACACTGTGTAATGTGGTGATTCTCCCCACAGCCCACACAACGCGCATTTGCTTGGCATGCTGCTTTAAAAAAAATTGTCATTATGGTACTGCTCAAAATAGCACAAGACAAAACTATCCAACTTTCTTACTCACCACATCCACCAACACCCAACCTTGTTACTTTCAAATTTCAGATATTGCCAAATGACAAATAACTACAGCTGAAGCGTGATATCATGCGAAAATGTAAAGAAAGTCACTACAGAAAATAAAACTATGTCTTTACAGTGTTTCGATCAAACAACAGTCATGATTCACTGATGAAGGTATGTGTCGAAACCATATACGTGTACGTTTTTCTCATAACAAAGCCACATCGGGCTATCTGCTGCCCCCTGCTGGTACAGCGGTATGTCTCCGGATTTACAACGCTAAAATTAGGGGTTCGATTCCCCTCGGTGGGCTGAGCAGATAGCCCGATGTGGCTTTACTATAAGAAAAACACGCACAAACAGACGCTATTTGCTAATTTTAGTGTTGTAAATCCGTAGACTTACCGTTGTACTAGCGGGGGCTAAACCATGTATTATTCCTTTCCATATATACATTTTAAATATTAATAGTAGTAATAAAATAAACACTTTCTAAAAAAGTATTTTTTCCTGGGAATTCTTGCACGGGAAAAGTGTTCGGATAGTGTTCTTTAGACATACACAACTCACTGCATCAAAATGATTCAATATACAAAACTCAAATTTTTCATACATTTCACTGACATAAACTGTAATGTTTTTATATGTTAAATGTTGTATCGTTTATCGAGAAAATTATTATTATTTTCAGGAACTTCAGCTTTTCAGTACTACACTTAAAATTATATCAATAAGCATGTAATCAACCCTCATGTACAGTCCTAGTGAAAGCCGTGTTCTTGTTCTGAGGAGAGATCCTTTAACTAAAAATTGTGTTTTGTGATAAAGAAATGGGTAATGAACATACCACACCTGTGTTTTTAATTTCTGAATCTAGAATACCCAAGGCGTGAAAGTTTTTTTGGATATTTGTTTGTGATGCCATTCAATAGATGGTAAAGGAATTTTGGTTACATACATAGATATTGACATACACGCTATTTCCATTACAATAAGAAGATTTGTTTGCATTTGAAAAATTCAGATATCCTTTTTAAGTTACTTAGAAGATTCAGCCAAAGACCCGTATTACATTACTTCAAAAATATCGATTATTTTTCTTTGCTTCACATTCAGGCTTCAAAATATGGAAGATTTAAACTAATCACCACAATTTGACATCTATATTTACACTTCAACGTTTTGAAATCGTAAATAACTTTTATAGTTCTGGAATATTAATTTTATTTTACCACTCTGAATATGGTTAACCTTAATCTAGTTGTCCCATATAAAAATCATTATTTCAACACCACTCAAATGGTCTGTTTTCGCTTTTACGTTTTAATGCAACTCCATTAACCCTCGTCATGATTAGTAGCCTATATGATTACCTAAGGCTAATTATTAATTAGCTACTCTTTTACTACTTCATACTAATTATTAGTTACTAGCTAATGTTATGTATTATAATTTATCCCAGATGAACCGCCAATTTATTATGTTGCATATTATAATTTATCTCGCACGAGTCTTCGATTTATTATGTTACTTAGATTACGTATTACAATTTCAAATATTCAGAAATTTTAATTTTAATTCAGAAATTAAATAAATGTCAATGTCTCAAATGTATGATATTTGTGAACAAGATTCATACACAAAATTTTCTTTTTTAACACAAACATATTTTAATATACAACAATATAATTTAAAATAACAGCTGTTACTAATAGTTATTATAAATGATGGTTTATGTACAAGAGTTTTACAAACTTACAGTGAATACTAACTCTTATATCTGATCTGGAACTGAATCTTTTATCGACGTTTACGAAGAGCAAATTAATTCTTTTGATACACCTGTCAACTTCTCTTGACGGATAACTAGTTTGTACCACACGTAAGTTTTCACCGACGACAATATATAATGTCCTCATAGAAATGCTAACGTCCGAAGTTAAGTTAATGAAGTTAAACGGTTCGTAGTATTCGAAATCTATAAACTCTCCTGGTCAAATATCTGTAATTCTCCGAGTAATAAGCTTTTGTCACAATTATAGCTTCCAAGGCTTATAGTATACTGAATGAAGCTGACCAAAAAAATATTCTAAAACTGTCTTCCGGCGAGTCGGAATAAATGTGAATTCATTTCAAAGATCACAGGCGTCTGATAAGTTGCTGAAGTTTTATTTTATAAATATAGAGAACTGTGATTATTACATTTATCGAAGCAAACATCGGTCTTATACACACGAGTCATCGCTAAAAGGTGCGCTGCAAATGTGTAAACACATGTAATTTTTCATCACATTTTGTGATAAAATAAGTAAAACATCGAATCGTTAGAAAACACTTACTCTTCATTGCTCAGATGACTTGATGTACAATACTTGTTTCACTTAATTACCGTGAATAATAGAAGTTTTAGTGTGTTTTGTAGGGAGTGTTCAAATTTATGTATAATCTATATATAGAAAAGTAAAAATAAATTATTTACCCATAAACTTTCCCTCGGCACTTTTTGTTTATCATAGTTTGCCACGAGCTTACATAACACATTACATTATGTAAACATGACGCTGTTCCCTAACTGGTGAGGTCCTCTCAGTATGGCCAGGTGGTTAAGGCACTCGATTCGCAATCTGACGGTTTGAATACCCGTCCCATCATACATACTCGCCCTTTCAGGCGTGGGGGCGTTATAATGTGGCGGTCAATCTCACTATTCGTTCGTAAAAGAGTAGCCTAAGAGTTGGCGGTGGGTAGTGATGAGTAGCTGCCTTTTCTCTAGTCTTACACTGTAAAATTAGAGACGGCTAGCGTAGATAGCCCTTGTGTAGCTTTGCACAAAATTAAAACAAAGAGACAAACAAAACCTCTCGGCTAGTGGAAAACAGTTTCTTTGCTTTTCTTGGGTCCCTCGCTGGGACAGTAGTAAATCTACGGATTTACAACGCTAAAATCAGGAGTTCAGTTCCCTTCTGTGGACAACGCAGATAGTCCAACGTGGCTTTGCTAAAAGAAAACATACACAAACACGTGCTTTTCTTGGAACAATTTTAAAAAAACCTCTTCGACTTGATGTACGTCACAACTTTTTTTTTCTATTTTGATCCAGTCTAATTTAGAGAAATAATATGCGTCTTTATCCTTTATGAATAACGATGCTCAGCATTCCTATTTGTCTTTAGGTTAAAACATAATAATCAGTAAAGTCCTTCTAATTTCTATTCTGCGTTAGAGGACCAGTAAAATTGTGTTAGTAATTACAGGCAAGACTGTTCCTTTATCACAGGCATGAGACTTGCCATTGCATTCTGTCTTATTAAAACTAAGTTATAAAAGAACTTTTTTACATTTTTGTGGTTGTGTTAATAAGGGTAAAACTTGGGTTGCCTAATTACATTTCTTTGCTAATTTTCCAGTTT
Organism: Tachypleus tridentatus; assembly: GCF_004210375.1. Lineage (NCBI taxonomy): Eukaryota > Metazoa > Arthropoda > Merostomata > Xiphosura > Limulidae > Tachypleus > Tachypleus tridentatus. The sequence continues at coordinate 102,466,466 of NC_134833.1, forward strand.
TGATATGTCACCACGTACAAAACATGTTGCTTAAATTGCTAGACTTCAGATATTGAAACACATAAGCGTGTGTACAATGTAGATTATTTATTTTTAAAGTAATAAATGAAATTGTGAACGTAAGTTCTGTCATATACTAAGAGTTTTCTTAGTTAAAAAAGTATGAGGTTTCAATAAATATGAATGAGGTTAAAGACAAAGCATACGAACCTTTACGCTCTGTTTTAATTTCCCAAAGTTTGTAGACTAGTTTTAGTTTTATTTGTCTGTTGTAGGGGGCCGAACATGAAAAATATTTTCTAAACGAAGTATTTTTTAATATAAAAAAAACTGTATAACTCAAAGTTTACCCCTGATCACATGATCCTGTTTAAGCAAAAATAAGTTTGTTTTTTTGTCGTATATCGTTCAATAGAATAAACATTAAAAGTTAGCTGGTGTATATAACTTAAATATGTATTCAGATGGATCTTACAGAAAAGAGTTTCGATAAATTCTAGAATATTTACTTAACTCAGTAGTCTTAATTCTTGAGAGGACACAACAAAGTTACAACTGGCTTGGATTGTCGTATAGATTTGTGTTGGTCTTTGCGCTGTTTGAATCAACCAAACATTTGAAGTCTATAAAACTTCAGAATATATTTCTCTTGTTATACCACTTTTTTGAAACAATTTCAAAATAATAAAGTAAGAAAATAAAACTATTTTTAAACAATTATTTTTATCATAATATTAAAAAAAAAACGCTTTTCAGTACAATTATGTATAACAGTTGAATACATTATATAAAACGATTTTGGAGCCTCAAAACGTTATTTTAATATACATACTTAGCCCTATTTATCCTTTATTACGGCCCTTTAAAAAAATGAATATTACTTATTTTATAAGCAAATACCTTGTTCATTGTAGATAATTTTATTTCTCTCCTTTTATATTTATAAAGTCTCTCGTGGCTTAGCGGTAAGCTTGAAAGCTAATGACACTATAAAGATTAGAGTTCATTTCTTCACGGTGGGCATAGTATAGAAAGTCCATTGTCTAACAGATTTACGTTTAAAATAAATATTTTGTTTTAAAACAAGTTATGGTAGCATCAACATCGACCGTACTTCTGTTACTAGTTACTTTGATGAATTAGGTACGAAATATTTTTCCATGGTATTTTTAATTCTTGAACATATTTACTTCCTAGAAGCTTATTTTATGAAAATTTATTCAAAATATTATTTACAAACACTACAAAGACAAAAAAAATCTCTTACGACCTGCAGGCAACTTCAGAAGACTATATAAACATTACTATCTTAAAAAGCAACTGAGATAATGTTGTTCTGATAAATGTATTAGCGAGTACTAAATGTTAATAATAGATGGCACGACTATATAGAAAGGAATTCAGTTGTTCTTATTTTTGGGATAAGTATTAAAACACAAAGCTTTAAAAACTAGCTTTAAAAACTCAATTTAAAAATTGAGACCTTTTCATTATTTATCATTATTTTTACAAAATTAAAAACTGGTTCGTTTATGTTACCACTATTATTAAAATTATGTTATTAAGGACAAAGTATTTTCACATTTCACAGCATTTTTTTGTTACAGCTTCTAATTATAATAGATAAACTCTTGAAATGTTTCTTGATAAAACACACTGTATTTGATGTTTACAGTTTAGATTTTGTTTAACTGTAGCCTAAGAGTTGGCGGTGGGTGGTGTTGATCAGCTGTCCTGCCTTCCCTCTAGTCTAACACTGCAAAACTGTGGACGGTTAATGTAGATAGCTCTCATATAGCTATGCGCGAAATTCAAAACAACGAAACAAGGAAAGAACAACTAACCCCACGAACCTGTTAAACAAAAAATAATAAGTTTGATGTAATATATTCGGTTTTAGAGATTAAACATGAGATTTCAGATAGTATACAGAGGTTGAATACGTTACGTCAAAAATATTTTGAAGCCTCGTCACGTAGATTACAAGTCGCCACGTCTAGTCGTACTCTATCTGACAGCTACGCATCCTGCAGGGTAGGTTCCATTCCAAAGAACTCTGATGTAAAGCTGATTTGTCCAAAGTACTCCTACTTTCTGCTTGCTTTCCATATTCCATTTAGTGTACAAGGACGATGATTTCTCGGTTCCTCTTCCAGTACTCTAATTGCACAAACAATCCCTGTGTACTGTTGCATCTGACGACTTGATCGGTATGTCTTCATAGATAAATACTCGTTTTATTCTCTAACTGCTTGAGATTTGCAATGGTTAATAAATGTACATGTCGTGGAAGTAACTTATGTAACTTTTTCAGGTGAAGAGCCTTCTTTATTATGTTGTGTATTCTTGTCTAGTACATGAGTGGCTTTTCTCACTGCTTTTATACTTTTGATTTTCACCTGTTACAAGTCGTCGTACTTTGCTTACCAGAGCTTGGGTATGACTTATAAAAGGTCTCTTTCTGAATGGTTCTAGTTCTCCAAGTTCATTCATATTCATTTGTTTCCCAATGCAACGTCGTACAAGAGATGTCCCTGTTTTAGAGGCCCGGCATGGCCAAGTGGTTAAGGTACTCGACTCGTAATCTGAGGGTCACGGGTTAGAATCCCCGTCGCACCAAACATGCTCGCCCTTTCAGCCGTGGGGGCGTTATAATGTGACGGTCAATCTCACTATTCGTTGGTAAAAGAGTAGCCCAAGAGTTTGCAGTGGGTGGTGATGCCTAGCTGCCTTCCCTCTAGTCTTACACTGCTACATTAGGGACGGCTAACGCAGATAGCCCTCGTGTAGCGCAAAATTAAAAAAAAAATTAAAAAAACAATCCAAACATTTTTATGAACTGAGTACATAAATATTTTGCGTTATAAAAGTTACGTAACAGCCCTTCAATGATTTTCTGTAGCATTACGCTATCTACAAAATGTGAAACAATATTAAAATATATTTCTGATACATCCGTTCCACCGTTACTTTATATCGACTGTGGTTTTCATGTGACATACTGTTTTGCATATTCGAAATCGCTTTAAAATAGCGTTCTCAAGTTTTTTATATAGTTTAATATACATTTTGACACATCTTGAACATAAGAGTACATGTATTCCAAATTATCTTAATTATTGTTTGAACAGAACAAAGTTATGATTAGCTTTCACTCTGATTTTCTGATCTGCTTATTAAGTGTGTGTGATTTTCTTATAGCAAAGCCACATAAGGCAATCTACTAAGCCCACCGAGGGGAATTGAACTCCCTGATTTTAGCGTTGTAAATCCGTAGACTTACCACTGTACTAGCAGGGGGCGCTACTAAATGTCCAAGTATATATATAATTGTAGTAATGAGTCATTTCTGAGAACGACTTCTTGTCATTATTCGTCTAATATGTAATACTGTTTCACTAGAGCATGCGTGGCTTAGAAATTACATTGCCCAGACTGTGAATCTGGGAGTTTGTACTTCTTGAACTGTTATCACAAAAATCGCACATCACGCTTTGTGCCCGTAGATTCACTATATCAGTGACAGTCAAATGGGCTCTTGGGTTCACGATAAAAGTGACAGTCAAATCTTATATTTGGTCAGACAAGGAGTAGCCCAAGAGTTTGGAGTGGGAATTGCTGTGTATCAGTTTGCAAAAACTAGAGATAATTAACGCAGATGGCCTTTTTCTAGTTTTGTGCCGAAATTTTAAAAGAAACAAACTCAGTTGTTAATTTTATATTTAAAAAAATCAACTTTACTGATAACATAAATACACATTTATTATTTGTTTTAGACATCAGAAACTGAATTTATTTCTATCATTCATTTTATCTTATTTTTTAGGAACATGTTATAATAGATAACGCGATGGTCAACAAATTTGTGTGTAGTCTTTTTCTGTTACAGGATCACTTAAAAACAGTACAACTACACTCCTTGTTCCATGAAATACAGGGTGTTCGGAAAGTCACTGTGCACTTATATATTTATTAACAGACAAAACTGCACAGTGACTTTCCGAACACCCTGTAGTATCCGATGGATCCTCCTGTTATTTTGCTGATCCTGCAGGCTAGTCTGTTGGAAATCAGGGGAATCTAAGAACACTTTTCTTCTGTAAATCATTATTTGTAATCACAGTCTTGTATTACTTATTTTTTAATATTACAAAAATCATTTTTCAGATGCTATGGTAAGCTTAATATATAGGATCTTAAGATTTCGAGAAAACAAAGTTTTTTTGTTTTTTTTCAGAATTTTCCATGAAGCAACACAATAGTTATCTACACATAGTCATTCCTAGTTTTGAACTAATAAGGCTAGAGATAAGGCAGTTGATCAACAGCATCTATTTCAAACTTTTGGGCTGCTATCTTATGGCCCCAAATTGCTGAGTGCGTTTCTGTAGTAACAAGCCACCAATCCAGCCACATTAAGCCAGAGAAACAAAGTATTTCAAAATATTTTCTACTAAGGTACTTATTTCTATTATAATAAATTTCAAAGTGAAAGAGAACATTAATCTCAGTACATTTATTTTCCTTTATTATGTTAATTCACAATTAGATCTTGTAAAACAGTGTTTTATATGTCTTGAAAATACAAGATGAATTTGTTCTCTTGTGATTTAAAAGATTTATCACTGAACATGATTCAAACACACAACAGGTAACTTGTTCACTCATGAAGTTGTTTTTTATTAATGTTTAATGAAACAGTGATCTTAATGAAAATATATTAATATTTATGACTTCAAGCTATAAACATTTTACATATGAGGTTTCATGCTGTAAAGAACCCCCAATAGTACAGCGGTACGTTTGCCACTCATACCGCTAGAAATCGGGTTTCGATACCGGTGGAGGGCAAAGCACAGAAGTCCATTGTGTAGCTTTGTCCTTAATTTTTATCAAACAGACAAACATTCAGTAAAGAGCATGTATATGTCCGCCATGCAGCGTTGATTATATTCGACTCTCAAAAATACGAAAAAGTGTCTGTATGTCCATCTTTATCAACGGACACGAAACATTTTAGGCAGAACAATGAGGAATAGTATTTTACACACGTCCACCAAGTTTAATCAAAATTCGGTTACTTTTGACTGAATTGTAGAGCAAAAATGTTAACAGATAGGAATTTTAGGATTTTCGAGACATTGTTGTAACAATGACTTTGACCCTTCAAAAACTAAAATCAAAATTAGTCAATTTTAATCAAAATTTGGTTATTTTTTTACTGAGTTGTAGAGCAGAAATAATGTGAAATTTCAGTCCCCATGTTAACAGATAGGAATTTTTAGGATTTTCGCGACATTGTTGTGACAATGACTTTGGCCCTTCAAAAACTAAAATCAAAATTAGTCAATTATAATCAAAATTTGGTTATTTTTTACTGAGTTGGAGAGCTGAAATAGTGTTAAATTTCAGTTCCCGTGTTAACAGATAGGAATTTTTAGGATTTTCGTGACCTCATTGTAACATTGACCTTGGCCTTTCGAAAACGAATCATTTTTAAGTTGAATCACACTCTAAATGTATAACAGCCTTCGTTCAAATCTGTTCAACTGTTTTCTAGAAATCTTGCTGACAAACATACACACACAGGGGCGGAAACGTAACCTCCGAATATCGAATAAAATAAAGCAAAAAAAATTTTTGAGAACCCTGGATAAATAGTGTTAAAAGTAATCAAAACCAAAAATATCAGAACAGGATTTTGTTTGTTTTTACGCATAAAGATGCACAATGGGGTATCTGTACTCTGTCCACTGACGTATCTAAACCCAAGTTTTAGCATTTTAATTCCTCAGACTTACATCTGAGCCACCAGGAGCATATTTTTTGTTTATTTGTTGTTAAGTGCAAAACTACACAATGGCCATCTGTGCTTTGTGTATTGCAGATGTTTGAAAAATTTTAAGCGTTATAAGTCCACACACTTACTACAAAGACACAAGATACATACTTTTTGTTTGTTGTAAGTGCCAAGCTGTTGAACGGATAATTTATGCTCAGCCCAGTGCTGATATTTTAACATTAAAAGATTTCGAACTTATCTCAATCGTGTTTTCCAAACTCCTACTTTAACAAACATTTATATAAAATCTTATATTTATTGTTTTGAAATTAACTGCTTAACTTAATTTAATAAACTGGATGTATTAAGATATTTTTCTGCATGAATTTGTAACTAGAAAATATCTACTTCATAAAGAGCTCTATTATTTATTGAAGCAAAAAGTGTAAAAACGTACACTAATGTCTTAGGCACATAAGTAAATAACAAAGTAGAATTTTGTGACATAGGAAATATTTGTCAAATCAACCTGATATAAAAAGAATATTTTGTTTCTTCTTATTCGCACTTGATAAAATAAGATTTCTCTCTAGGGCTACTCTTTTTAATTTAAAGAAGATTGCATAATTACAATTCTATAAAATGTTATCCAAATGATATGCAATTGTTTATATAAAATACAGGATTCATTGTAATAAAAATATAGTAGGAGACTGGAAAGATAGACAAGAAGTTCTTAATTATAATGAAAGAGACACTGAAATTAAAGATGGTGGAAAATTGAAAAGATGGACAAGGAGTTCCGATTGTTTATTTTTTAATTTCGCGCCAAACAACTACGCTATCCGTCTCTTTTACCAACGAATAATGGGATTGACAAAAACTTATAACGCCCCCACGGATAAAAGGGACGAATATGTTTTGTGTGACGAGGATTTGAACCCGCGACTGTCGGGTTACGAGTCAAGCGCCCCTAATCACCAAACCATCCCAGGCCATATATTTGAGTAATACAAGCCCATAAACTTACCCCCGACCAATCAGTGGGTAAATAATAAATATCAGGACGAAAGGGGACTCGATTTTTTTTATAGGCTGGCTTAGAGTAGATTAATCTATAAGGCTTTAAAAGTGGTCAAATACATTAATCGAAAGAGCTTAACCTCCCGAGTCCAAAACTGTAATTATATCTCAAATCGCTCAAGATCTAAAAGTTATGAGCTAAATGTTTGTTCTTGAAAAACAACAACAAAGAAACTCAGATCCGTTCTATGAGCCGCTCAATCGTTTAGTGGAGTAAAGAATTAGCTTGCCAATACCAGAAGGCTTGTGGAAAGCAGATATTTACAAAGCTTTCAACTGCTTCCATGTTTAGGATGACTTACATCAAGACGGCTTGATACCAAAGGAAGAACTGAGGCTAACTTGAATTAGTGTTTGTCCTGTTTTCAAAACAATGTGGAGTATTTTGGTTTTATTTCTAGTGACATTTGAATGTTCAAATATATTAAAAAATCCCTTTATCATTTAAACTATATCTGAAGTGTATAGGTTTTACTTTGTTATAAATTATATTAATTTAATTAATATAATTAATCGACGGAAGAAAACAGATTTATTGTGTGTGTTAATTAGTCATGTTACACATGATTTTCGGCTACTACGACCCTATAGTATAATCACACATCCGCTTGAAAATTAATGTCATGATATATTTTTTAGGCTTTTTCTATTAGTAAATAATACACTACCATTCTCTAACTGGGTACTATTATTCAATCTTAGGGCCGGTCATGCAACGACTAGTGAATTCGTGTGTTTACGTTTCATGTTGCGTGGCCATTAAAACACTCTCCGCACTCTAATGCCTTGGGTGCTGCGCTGTAAACATGACAGTCACATTTTAGTATTTGATTGACACGGGTGGTCAAAGAGCTGATATTGGGTGTTATTGACTAGCAGCCTTCCCTTCTATTTATCAGTTCAAACTGGAGATGGCTATGTTTAGGTTTGTTTTGAATTTCGCGCAGAGCGACTCGAGGACTATCTCTGCTGGCCATCCCTAATTTAGCAGGGTAAAACTAGAGAGAAAGCAGTTAGTCATCACCACCCACCGCCAACTCTTGGACTACTCTTTTACCAACGAATAGTCAGATTGACCGTCACATTATAACGCCCCATTGCTGAAATGGCGAGTATGTTTGATTGGTGTGACGGGGAAGATGGCCATGTACAGATATCCCTTGTCTAATTTTATTCATTTGTGTTTAAGAACAAAGTTACGCCATTACGCGAAAATTATAAAAATAATCATTGCTACACTAACTCTCATTACCTGACATGGCTTCTTTCAAATACATAATTTTTTACCATCATATCTTATGGAAAATTTTAAATTATTTAATAAAATTTGATGATGATAACTAAAAAAAATTATTTTTAGCTAGATGTACTTATACTGAACATGCTGATACCTAAATAGTATTGCAAATGTTTGGAATTTCATATATACAGATATAGAAAATAAAGAAATGGCCATTTTAATATTTCGGGTTATCAGTAATTTGCTCACCAACAGTACCAAACCATGATTTTTGACGCTATAAGTCCTTACACTTTGCCACTAAGCTACTTGGGAAAGAAGGGGGCTTTTTTTCTTTTCTGTAATGTAACACACGTTTTATTCTTATAAGTTAATTTTAGTGACTGCATACACGCTAACATTGTCCTTACTTATCGAAAGGGAAAGAAACTTAGACATGTATAAAAAGTTTACAAACGTTTTTTTTCCCTTTAAACTGAACGCTTATACAAACTATTACCTTCTTGCATATAACTATTAGAGAATGGTTAGCAACATTGCGCTTCAAGAATCAACAGAAGTTTACCCAATATATATATATATTTAAAAAATTTAAAGCCATTTCTCACCACGACAAATTATGAAAAAATAACCCATACAAATAAACTAAGGACTAGATGCACAGGTACATATTGTTTTTCTTCAGAAAAACTTCAGGTAAACAGAGTTTGTATTTTAAAGATTTATCAGTTTGCTTTGTAACTATTTTTGAAATTCTATGTAATAAAGTAAGTGCATTACTAGAAATTCTTCTAATTCTTTAAAATTCCTAAACGACTGGACTAAAGGTGCAATGTTTATGACTATTATAAGCCTAATTTCAATGTATTTTGACGCGTATAATTGCAGACATTCTTCGTCAGTTGTTGTATATAGTTGTTGTATATTTTGAGGCTTAAATAAATAGAGTTCTGACTATATGGCCTCAAGAGGTCTAAACTAACTTGTCGTTAATGGGTATTACAAATATGGTGTGGCTAGAATACTATTATTATATAAACGTTTAATTCTTGAAAACCCCCAAACGACTAGATAAAAAAAATGTGATGTTTCAAAATGCAGTAATCAGTATTAACTAATATCGTACAAAAAGGTTAGAAACAACTTTGTGTTTTAATTTTAAAATCAAACTTTCGACAACTTTCTACGTGTTGGTTGTAATTTAAAGGATAACCAGGATATTGTTATCTACTACTATAAATAATGTACCAATCTTAGAGAAATATTGAGTTGGTTGATAATAATGAAAATGCTTTTTATTTCAACCAACATTTCACATTTGTGAAAAAATGTGGTTTCATTGTACTGGTTGCTTCGAGAAGAAATCGTTAAACTACTGAAAATCAAATAAGGTGTGTCTTGTTGTCGTTATCTCAAAAAACAGATTCAGTTTTTGATCAACATGAAAATAACAGATTGTGGAACGTCCGATTCTTCAGTTGACTTAATATTTCATATGTAAAAACTTGTAATTTTGAAAACAACGAAAATATCCAAGCTGTAACTCAATAAAACAAAAAAGTGACACGTATGTACTTTTTATTAGTTATAAATTTATAAGATAAAAACTAAATTCAACACAAACAATCCTGGCTTCCAGTTAATCACTATGTAATAAATAATATTGCCCTATTTACTCTTATAGTTATCACCATCTTATAAATAGAAAGAAATAAAATGTACAAAAAATAATAGTTAGAACCGACATGATTGGTTTGCTTTGTTTAGAATTTCGCAAAAGCTAAACAATGGTTTATCTGATATACTAAAGGGAAAGCAACTAGTTAACACCACCCACCACCAATTTTTAGACTTTTTTACATTATAATGCCTCCTCGGCTGAAAGAGCAAGCGTGCTCGGTTATACGGATTACAGCACCCTAACTTAATACAGAATTTTAAAAAGCGAACTACACAGAGAATATAGTATAATTCTATGTATTGTTTGTATAATAGCAACTTGAAATAAGTGTTTGCTTAAGTGCAGTTCTTTGTTTGTTTATTGCAGTGATGTTCAAATGTTAGCGTAAACAACAAACTGCAGCAGGTGGACATGTTTTGCACGTTGTGTAAAATAACTTTGTCACAGATGCCTAACAGTGCCGTCGCAAGTAACAGATGACTTTGGTCTCATGTTATCAGACACTTATATAAGTAGAGTAATGCGGGTGGGGAAAAAAAAAGAGAGAGAGAGAAAAAACAACAACAAACTACAGCAATAATGAATATCTTTTGCAACAGGCCAGCTCTTTTGCGGAACTCGAGTTTTTCGTCATTACACGTGCAGCTGGTGGGTTCCCTTCAAATTTTTACCTCGTTCACGTTATGGGACACATTTATTTCTAAACTTGGCAACAACAGTAAATGTGTATATGAATATGAAACTGTGTGCGAGAGATGTAATTAATTTTATCAGATACAATAGTTTAACTTTTAGAGAGAATACTGTTGATTTCTATAGTAATAGAAATGGAGCCACTCCAGTGGCTCAGCGATGTGCCTTAGTGTTCGTATCGCTAAAAAAGCGAGTTTCGATCCTCGTTGTGGGCACAACAGATAGCCCATTGTGTAGCTTTTTGCTTAACATTAAATAAATAAATTTTATCGTACGATCATCAAATATACTTATTTGAGTTTTAATGTCAAATCACCAGAGTGACTTTAAGTAAAATCTATACTGCCACAGACCCCCCAATGACACAGTGGTATGTCTGCGGACCTCTACCGGGTTTCGATACCTGTGATGGGCAGAGCACATACAACCCATTGTGTAACGTTACACGTAACTCAAACTATTGCCACAACAGAAACAGCGACTGTGTACTAAATCATGAATAGAGTGGCTTGTTTGTCATTAAGTATAAAGCTACACAGTGGGTTGGTTATACTGTTTGCTGCGGGTGTTGGAATCCAATGTTAAGCGTTAGAAGATCTCAGACTTATTGTTGAATGACAGGTAAGGTTTTATACGTGTAATTTGTGCACCTAAACTAGAAATCAAGTTTTGTTCAGAATAAGGTCGGATTCTGTAATTTTTCAATAAATATTTTATATGCGAAATATAACGAATTTTAAACAACAGTATCCTTTGCTTAATTTCAACAAATGTGACTTTACAGAGCAGAAATCCAACATTCTCATTTTTCAGGCCATATATATATACGCGTTCATATTTAAAACATAAAAGCCACAGTTCCCATTTGTTATTCAAAATGTATAAAACATATTTTCAAGTTGTGAGACGATCTACGTCATTGACATGCAAACCACACCATACCTATCTAATAAAACACGTATACACTCCATACCAATGACGTGCTTTAGAACAAAGATCAAATCATTTCTGTAATGCTACACTTCGTTCTCTCCGTTTACTGTTTGAAAACGGGTTCATCAAAAGTTTCTGTAGTTTATGCTTTTTTATTTTTAACCTATGACTCATTAGTTTACTTTTGGAGTAAAGTTTTGACACGTTCTTGGTTGATAAATTTGCTGATAGATTCTACATTGTTTTATATTTCTGAGCTGAAAATTTATTTTACATGGATGATTTAGTTTAATACATACTAATTCTACAATTATCGATGTGGTCTACATGGCATCATCAGCTCTTTAAATACATTTTCTTAACTCTTTATCCATGTCCCAGGTACATAGGAATATTTGACTTTGATGTTACAATGTCCCTAATAACATAACCACACAAATGAATGTCTTCAACTCACTGCTTCTTTGATATGGTAAAATCAAGTTTCTTGATTTATAACCATCTTTAGCAGTGTTAAGTCTCTTAAATACATCATTACTAGAGTATTTACGTTTGTATCAATACTTCCATGTTAACTGAAAGCGTTCTTTCTCTTAAACTTATACGCTATTTTAAGTTGTAAAATTATAAAACACAGACTGGAGCACCTGTCCTATGGGAAGTACAAGTATTGAATGTAGAGCTTGAACCAATACACTAAATCATGCATAATTTATTTAATAAATAACTTACTACTTTATTCACCATTACAAAAATTGTTATGATTACTCTGTTTTCATTTCCTTTATGACTTTTATTAAATCCTATCCCCAACTCCATGTTTGTTGATACTCTGTGTAGTTTTCAATGGAATACATTAGTTCTTCTTGGAACAAAACAGATTTGTGTGTGATCTTGTTCGTGAACACTCAGTATAAAACTGTAAAAGGCCAGGAGTTTGTAGCTGTGTCTCTGCCAGTTTAAGGGTCAGACCTCACGCTTTAGTGGCTATTTTTGATATTTTTAATGAAAAAATAAAGAAAATATCCCTCACCCGAAAAAAAATTTTAAAAATAAAAGTTTTACAAATAAAAGTTAATCCAAGTTTGTGAAGTCATTAGGTAAACATATTCTTGCTTTGTGTGTAGTTCGAGTAATAACTATCCTGTGGCGTACCTGTTGATATCATTATACCCTTAGTGGTTCGCGGAAAAATAATGTTTTTAATTCTGTAGGTTCATATTCTAGATATTAATGACTACTTACTCTTTTCTTTAAAGACAGTTTCATCACACATTACTGGTCACAGCGTTTAAACTTGCAAATGTGACGCTTATGAACACTATTTTACAGTTTATTATGTAGACTTAGGGCTGCCACATATTTCTAAAATTGACCATATTATATTACTGGTCGAAGATGTCATTAACAGCATAGACACCCAGATAATAATTCTGTGCATTCTAATCATCACAGGCTTGTTTTTTTTAAGTATTGATTTAAATTATATATTACTGAAGTTTAGATCCATAGTTAATTCAAACACCCAATAAAAATGTAACACGGAATTTGCAACACAACGTGCACGTATATTAACAATAAGCTGTAGATGATAGTAACGAAATTCAACACATTATCAGATACACTATGTTCTACCTCTGATAAGAACCAATAAATTTATCTTACTAAATCGTGTGTGGAATATACAGAGTTCTCTTTTCACTAAAACTGAATACTTTACTAATACTAAGCAAACTACTAACTTAAAAAAGAAGCAATGTTTTGGGATATCACGGGAACTTAAGGCAGCGCGAACCCGAATACAGAAGTACAAGGCAATCGCATACCTAAATTAAGCTGTTTGTACAAACGCGCACTGTACCACCCCAGATACATGGCTAGAAATGAATACTAAATTTATGTAATGCGTAGAGTATTTGTATCACGAAACAATGGTAAATGTTTTTTTTAAATAAATGAAATGTTGTTCAATGTTTCATAACATTATGAACAAATTTATTTTCTTAAAGAAATTATAAAAACTGAGGAAGTTACAGTTTCGTTTAAATACATTTTGCAGGGTTCTCAAACAGCTTGCTATAGTGTTAGATACGTACAGAAAACAGTTAAGTGGAATGTGTAGGAATACCTAACTGGGGAATAAAAATAGCGAAATGTAAACATTCTAAACGTTATTCAAGATGAATAATGGCGCATGTAGGAATAGAAAAATAACAGGTGGACGGCTGTTACCTGCATCTCTTACAGTGTTATTGTTTCGGATGTTCCCTAAAGCTACATCAATGATATCAGCGCTAGCCGTCTCTAATTTCGAGCTAGCAAACAATAGGGGAGGCAGCTAGTCAATATTACCCGCCACCAAGTCCTTGCTTTCTCTAATCAGATAGTGAAACTTGAGCGCCTCTCTAATAGCGTCCTTAAAGTGTTATTGTATGTGTGATGAGGCGTCAGTAGTGGGATTAAAAATTAAAATTAAAATTGTGCTTTAATGCTGATTGGTCGTTCAATAAATGTGTAAATCTTCGTTGATATACAATAGATATTTCAAAACTATCCTACGTACGTCAGGCTTCCTGATTACAAAAAAAAAAAGCTTCTAAGAAATAATGGAATTTATCAATATAAGTGGGAATTGACCATCTGTTTTTTTAAGCTTTAGCATTATAAAGAAAGAAGACAGGACAAGGCTTAGGGCACTTCTGAAGTTTGTGAGAACATTAAACATGCACGTATTTCCACTAATACTCATCATCTGTCTGCTTGGGACATTAAGTGGAGAAGAAGCATGTAAACAGGGCGAAAATTGTAAATTACCTGCCTGTCGCTGTGCAAAGAACAATCTGAGTTCACATAACATTTCTATCAAAGACACTCCACAATTCGTCATCCTCACTTTTGATGATGCAATGAACATTTTGAACAACGTCACCTACTATGATATTTTTAGAACTGGACGAAAAAACAAAAGGAATGGCTGTCCAATTACAGGAACGTTTTTCATCACTCACGAGTACAACGATTATACTTTCGTCCATGAATATTGGCGGTATGGGCACGAGATGTCAAGTCACTCCATCAGGTAACGTCGAGTTTTATTTGTTTATTTTAAAGCAAAGCTGCATTGGATTAGCTGCTGTATCCACCACGAGGAAACAAAACTCGAATTTTAGCATTGTAAATCTGTACGCTTACCGCTGCATCAGAGGAGAACTTTCAATTTCACAAACCATTGATGTAGTGCATTAGAACAAAACTATATCTAGAATATAGTGAGTAAAATCAACCCCAGTCATACATGTAAATATAATCATATTACAAAGTCACTAGATGTATTACCAGTCCAAAATAAAATCTATTAACCAAGGACTATACTGCACCACTTGCTATACTATACCAAACCTGAAAAAGAACTATTAGCAAAGAGTATACTGCACTTTTTGGTACTGGTACACTACGTATGTCCAGAACAACTATTAACAAAGAATATGCAACACTTTTTGCCTAAACTACACATGTTCAGAAGAAATACCATTACCAAATAATTTATTGTAATTTTTGCTAAACTGCATGTCCAGCACAAATAATATTACCAAATAATACACTGCACTCTTTGATAAACTGCATATGTCCAGAACAAATACCATTATCAAATATACTGCACTCTTTGCTAAACTAGGTATGTCCAGAACAAACACCATTACTGAATAATACACTGCACTCTTTACTAAACTACATATGTCCAGAACAAATACCATCACCAAATAATACACTGCATTCTTTGCTAAACTACATAAATATATATATATTATTGAAGCTAAAACGTTTTTTTGTCCACAGCATGTAACAGTTAAATGAAATAGCACAAGCAAAACTGACAACACAGCATTTCTAGCAAAACAACTGATACAGTAAAGTCCATCTTTTTACAATAACTATCAGTCAAGTGAATGAACATCTAGTACTACTGACTGTACAAATTTCATTAGAAAGTTTACTTTCCCAAACACATGCCAATCAGATTAAAGAACATCTAACATTTTTATCTGCATAGCTGGCACTATCTGCCCATAACAAGAAACACTAAGAAAAAAAAAGAACAGGAAAAATCTATAAACATGTCATACATTAAAATGTTTACCTCTTGATAGTAATAAACCAAAGAATATGCAACTCCTGGATATAAATTTAACATTATGCAATACAGCTACCCAAACTAAAAGTAACAACAATACCAATAAGTACAGATTGTTACAGAATTTGTAACAGTTCATTTTCTTGTTAAAAAAAAAGCACACTCAAGTTCAGATGAAGACAAGTTGTTTTCAGCAAAGCAAAAATTCTTGTATGCAAAAAAGTATGAAGTTAAACTTCACACAGCAGATCTAGTTTACTAAAACAGACAGTGCATAATGTATTTAGAAACAGTTCAAGTATAAACTTCAACTGTTGCATTCTTGTTTCTATATAAACATGAAAAGAATGAAAGACAATGATTCAAACTTCATAAATCAAAAGATGCTCCAGGCAAAAGAAAAAAATACAGTAGTTGATGAATTGAAACATTCTAGATCCATCATCCTCTTAATGAGCTAAAGGTAATGGCACAACTATCTCTGTTTATTACCACAACAGTACATAAAGAGCATCCAATATACATTGTTATACCATAATAATTACATAAGTGGTATGCTGTCACATGCAAGAAATTATAGATTAAATGGTTATAAAATACTAAAATCTCATATACAAGTAGAAAATGGTAAGTTAAAACATAATAGTGATTACTAGACTGCCTGACCACTCTACGAAGACTGAAAAAGTTTTAAGCTAAGATAAACAATATATGAAACTATTAGTGAACTAAACACATCAGTGAAATTTGCAGATATAAAATAAGAAAGACATATTTCTGGTATTGGTTTGCTTACAAATGAGAAAAACTAGTTTCCTGATAAATTATTTGATTTCCTACTTTATTACTTAATTAGTTGGAATAAAATTCTAAATGTACCATTTGTTAGGTTTTTCTTTAATTACTTTTTTGACATAATGTTTCATTCTAGACTATTCATAGCATATGAAAAACATTTAACTCATTGAAAACTTTCAAATGAAATATTAACTTGAAAAACAGTAAACAGCAAAAGCACAATTCCTTATTTAAGTTATTCACAAACAATACTTATGTAATTTCAATTCATAAAAAAATGTGCTCATTCACAATTTATAAGCAACTGTGTTTTAGTAAAATTTCTAAATGCTTTCCTGAGTCATCATTAAAAACATAATTACATTTGTTTTTATATTTTTGTATGTAGTTTTCAGCTGCTAATGAGTAACATCATTAGAAGAAAAAAGTTACAATGTTGGAGAGGTTTTAAAATCTTATTTAATAAAAATGTATTTGATATCTGCTAGTCACAAGCCTAAAATTGAGGAATGGAAAAAGGCATCTGTGCAGGAATGGAAGGATGAGATGGTGGACATGCGTAAAATTATATCCAAGTATGGAAATATTCCTGAAACTGAAATAACTGGAACACGTGCACCTTTTCTACAAACAAGTGGAAATGATTATTTTACAGCTCTGACAGAAAATAATTTCAAATGGGACTCGTCTATGCCAACTCGAAAATACTCTGGAAAAGATTCTTTTTACAAGATGTATCCATACACACTGAACTTTGGCTTCACACAAGATTGTGTTATCACACCCTGTCCTAACAAAACATACAATGGCTTCTGGTTACTACCAATGGTGATGCAGTACAGAAGCAATATACTTGAAGACGGTACTGTGATTGAAATACCTTGTTCTATGATTGATGCCTGCTCACCTCAGCCTGAAACAAGAGAAGAAACCCTAATGTTTCTGAAAAAAAATTTTAATGAGCACTATCAGACAAACCGCTCACCTATGCCAATCTATTTACATGAAACATGGTTGAAAAATGAAGAACGAAAACTAGGTTATCTTCAATTTCTCGACTGGGTTCTGAACAAAGATGATGTGTTTGTTGTTACTGTTTCAGAAATGTTGGAATATTTCAAAAACCCTACCCCTTTGAGTGAGTATGTACAGAAAAAATGTGTGAAGCAACCATCTGAAAATAAGTGCATCATTAAAAGTGCATGTGCATACGAAAAGGAGAAAACTCCATTTGAAGGTCCACGGTACATGAGTATTTGTGGTGGGGATTGTCCGGAATATTATCCCTGGCTCAATAATCCATTTGGCACAAAACCTTAAAATGTTTCTATCACACCTTTTTTCTTGAATAATAAGATTTTGTATAATTTGTTTCAATTTTTAAGTAATTTTACTTTTTTTGATACACAGAATAAGACTGGGAGCTTCCCATTAAAATAGCTTTAATATGGTGTAAGTTCATGTTGTATGTAAAAATAAAGTGTTGAAATAATGTTATTTTATTAATTCTTACCAAAAAATTGATTGGTACATTATTTAAACATAAATTACTAGTATCTGCAATTTACATGCATACTTTGAATACCATCTTAACAGTTGATGATATATACATGTTACCCAGACCATCATTATATCTGTTACACCACTCACCCAGCTTGATGAGCTCTGGTATTAGCAAGAGATCTCATCAGCACTGGATATGGCAGATCTAGCATGGTTAACATATTATGACATATTCTGATTCACTTTCCATCATAGATTTTTAAACAAACTGTAATTCCTTCAAGGATGATCCTCAGCAATTACCAAAGTAAAAGTTTTGTATGTGATACATCCTTCAGGAAACATATCCATCAAACAGTCATCTTATAAGAACATGAATAGTTGTTATTAAAAAAAATACTGGTAATCTGGTTCAAACTATGAAGCATTAAAACATCTCAAACTAAGTTTGTGCTTCCATATGAAATGTTTTGACACTCACACTAAAAATACAGCATACAAGAAAAAAGAGAAGAGTATTTTTCAGTAATAAATACCCAAAAGAAGATAGTTTTGTCTACATTAAGCTTTTCAAAAACAATCTTAATTAAATATCTGCATATGAAATAAAGGAGACTGACACGAAAATGAAGGATAATTAACCCTCAGATTATTGATTTAATTTTATATTATTAACTAACAGTGGAATCTTTTGTATTTCATCACATTAAGTAATTTTACGTTTTCATCTGTTAATATCAATCAATGAAAAGCATTTTGTTTTATTTATGGCAAAGCTATTAAGACTATCTGTTGCCAACTATAATTTTGAACTACTGATCAGCAGAGAAAGTTAGGGATCCCAAGTTAACAGACAGGAATTCACAAGCAATCTACTACATAAATAGTTTATGAAAATTTGTGTACACAATTTACAGGGTATAGACATCATCAGTAATTTTACAGTTAAAAGTGACCACTAATTTTCTTAAGAATTCAAACAGCTGATTTACAATTTTATAAGTTTTAGATCTACCAGTTTCTTTGAATAACAGTGTCCAAAAACAATTATGCTTCATTTAGCTGTACACTATAATTAATACTATAAATCTTAACAAGTTAATAAGCTAAAAAACGTTTGTTTTATTGTGTATGTGCTTTACAGGCCTAAGTAATTGCCTCATCTAAAAGAAAAATTACATTTGACACCTATATATATTTGTTTTCACAGCTGTCTTAAAGAATTCATGTATTCCTGTTGCACAAAAATGCTGTGATTTTCACTTTTTATGCCTTAGAAACTGAATGTAATTATTCAGATATATTTCTATAATGTTTTTGGTTTATACAGGCATTTCACATTTGAGTACAAGTTTACATTCAAACAGGTCTCCAGTTGGTTTTGTTAAACATGATCCTGGAAGATTTTTTAATTTTAATTGAAGATCAGTATGAAACATATTTTTTCAACTGGTTATTCCAGTTAACCAACATTTTAAATGTGGTATTAAAAGTGGTTAATGTGATATAGTGCACGTGAATTGAGTTGGTCGGTTGTTTGGCATTTTATGGCACAAAGCAACTTGGTTATCTATGCTAACCAACTGCTGAAAAAAAAAAAAAGTAAAATCATTAAAATTTGTAAAAAGTAATCATGTTAAAATAAAACAAAGTTCAATTTTTGAATTAAAAACTTAAACAGCATTCAAAAGGCCAATAGTACTTTCAAAAAATAAAAACATTTGTAAGGAGGTCAGTACCATCATCACCAATAACACTATCCAGTATTAGGGGTAAACTTGTAGACAAAACATCTTTAAAATGGTGCCATCATTCAGAGTTCTAATAATGGTATGACAGTAAAATGTGGACCACTGTGACCTGAGTGTTACACAGACTATAAATTGGCACATCAGTCTGAGATAAAAGAAAATGATGAGTTAAAAATGTGTGACCAATGCATAGTCTAGTTAGGACAACTTCTTTCCAATCCTTATGGAAACAAGACAGCCAAAGTCCAGTATAGGGTTTTATATGAAAAAGCTCATTTTCATGTTGTTCACTCCAAGTTGATTGTCAACTGATGCAGAGCTGAGTCTTGAATACAAAACCATAGTCCATGTATGAAAGGGGCACAGCAGTGATAGCACCAGAGCAGACAGACTTAGCTACAGTGTCAACAAGCTCCTTCCTGCAAATACCAACTTGGCCTAGTATCCAGAAAAACTACACAGAAGTAGATGTTAAAGAGAAATGGGCCAGTATGTTTTGAATACTGGCAAGAACAAGGTGTAAACTAATGTGAAGCGATTCCAGGGCCAGTAGAGAACTAAGCAAGTTGGTATAAATAGTGCAATTTGAGTACTGCTTAGCTTTATGTAATCTACAGCAAGAGAATGGCATACAGTTCAGCAGTGAACACAGAAACTGTGGAGGGAATTCTGTACACAACCTCAACAAACCATGGTAGAGCCCAAAGAGTCACCTGACTTAAAACCATCTGTATAAATGGGAATGGATGGATGATTCAAAAGATGTTCAGCAAATAAAAGAAGGTACTTCCAATCAGGAGTATCTGTTTTTCTCAGATGACTTAAAGAAAGGTCACATTTGGGGATGGTAATAAGCCATAGTAAGATGGGCTGACCAGTGGATACAGCAATGTCATCCAAGGACAAACCCAATTCAACCAACTGCGCCTGGATACAAGGCCAAAAGGAACAATAGCAGATTGTCTGTTCTGAAAAACATGGCTCACTGAGGAAGGTAAACACAACCCCAGGTGGGATGCTATGGTAAAGATTGAAGTTTTGAAGCACACAGTAAATGCAGTTACAAATAGCAGAGGTACAGAGGAGGTTCAAGACACTCTGTGTACAAACTTTAGACTGGATAACTGCAAAAAAGCTCCCATGTAGGCTTGAAACCCTTGATGATCAATGGCAGCCAGCATCTTCAAGGTCAAGGTCCTGACAGTACCTCAGACCAGAGACTCATGGTCCAGTTTCGATCAAATGAGAGCGCAATATATCTTTAGCATAGGACACTGATCCACTGGTGGAAAAGATGACATGGAGGATGTTCAGTGCCCTTGTACATGTGACTTGTAGCTGCTTGATGTATGGTAGCTAATGGTAAAAAATAAGTCCCAAGAACTTTGCTTCAGAAACCACGGGAAGCACAACTTCACCAACACAGAGTTCAGAATCGGGGTGAATAACCTGTTGGTGGAAAAAGTGCCTGCAAACAGTTTTGGAGAGAGAAGAATTAAAAATGTTCACTATGGTCCACTTCAGTAAATGACTGAGGGCAGCCACTCAATAAACCTCATGTTCGACAACTGACGTGAAATGTGAAAGTTGTCAACATAATGCCCATTTGCAACAGTAAGAGGCAGTTGTCCAGCGATGGCATCAATCTTTATATTGAAAAGTGTGACACTCAAAACACAACTTTGAGGACTCCAAGTTCCTGTAGGAAAGAACGGGAAAATGTTGAACCCACATGAACATGGAATCACCTGCCCATTGAAAATTTTTAACAAAATTAGGCAAATGGCCTCATAACCCATATAAGTGGAGGTCTTGCAAAATGCCATACCTGCGTGTAGTATCATAAGCCTTCTCAAGGTCAAAGAATACTGAAACAAGATGTCACTTGAGAAAGACTTCTCTGATCAATGTTTTAAGTTTAATCAGGTGGCCCCTGGTGGAACTCTGTTGTTGGAACTCACACTAGGTGAGCAAGAGGAGGTTGTTTGATTTAAGGAACCAAACAACACAAGCATTAACCATCCTCTCTTACAGAGACAGCTTGTCCAAGAACTTAGCAGTAATTTGAAGAAATCTTGTCATCCTTCCCAGGCTTAGAGAAAGGTAGGACAATAGCCTAGTGCCACACATCAGGAAAAACATTCTCCTATCAAATCTGGTTAAAAACAACAAGAAGAGCAGGAGAGGGATAGCACAGCATCTCATAGCATATATCACAGGTCCAGCAGATGTACTGCCAGAGCAATGAAGAACCAACTTGAGTTCCACCAGTGTAAAGAGATGATTACAGTCATAGAGGTGATTAGCCCAACAGGAAAGACATCATTGCTCAGCCCAGGTCTTAATGGTTAAGAAGGTGGAGGATAAAGCAGAAGTTCTAGGTACCTGGGAAAAGCTTTTGCTGAGAGTATCAATGATACTCTAGGCATCAGCAACTTCCTGACCATTACAGAGCAAGATTTGAAGGGGGACAGAATTATACTGCCCACTGACCTTACGAATCTTGTCCCATATGATTTTGGAACTGGTGTTAAAGACATCCTTATTGTGAATTTAATCCAAGATTTCTTCTGGTTTTGATATCTTATCTGCCAAGCATGTGCACAGGCCCACTGAAAAATGATGTGATTCAAATCTGTAGGATACCTACAAAAGGTATCTCAGGCCCATTTTTGAGCCTTCTGTGCCATGTGGTAGACAGGATTCCACCACAGATGAGGATACAATGGGAAACGTGAGAGCAGTGAAAGAGAGCCAGTTAGCTTGGTCCAGCTTCCACCAGGGCAGGCAGGTCAGATGGCATCGACCACAGCCAGTCTCTCTCAAAATGACAAGAAAAATGATCACTGACCTGTGGGTTACTGTCAACCCTCCATGAAAAGTGAGAAAATAGTGAAGAGAAGCAGATTAAGAGATCAACAGCAATAAAAGACTGGCTAGGTGCATGAAAATAAGTATAAGAACCAGCATTGAAGAGAGAAAGGTTGTGATCTGAGAGCATATGCTCTACTGAGCAACCCTTCCCATCAATATCAGCACCTTCTCAGAGGGGATATGTCCATTAAAGACCCCCAGGATTAAAAAGGGAGACAGCAACTGTTCAATGAGAACATCAAGGTCTGAATGATTATAGGTCACTTCAGGAGATAGGTAGAGAGAAAAAACAGTGATGGTACAACTCAATGAAACACGGATGGCTATAGCCTTAAAGAATTGTGTCAAGTGTCAAAGACAGGGTGGGCATAGACTGATTGATCAGCAGTGCCACCCTTCCATGCACTCGTCCATCACACAACCTGTCGTTAATGTCCAAAGAAAACTGCCAAAAGGTGATGGTATCAGCAGGTTTTCTGAAAGGAAAACACACAGGATGGTGAGAATCAATCATTGAGGTTAGTGGCCATTTTTTATGTACGTATAGGTGAACTGGGTGGAGAACCATTCAGTTTTCTATTGGAAGAAGATTCCAATGACTGAGGGCATGAACAAATGATCATTCTGCATCTCTTGAGTCAGAGAAGAAAATGAACCCGAGGAAACACCTGAACCCAGGACCAAAGAAAGTGGATCCATGGATCTGCTGGAAGAAATGGTAGGGACAAAGATGGGTGTTGACATTGATTCAACTTTCTTAACCATGGAGGGCAAAATACTTTACACATGGTTTGAGAATTATTCTTTCAGAAGCATGGAGAAATCCATCTGCACTCCCACTGAAGCAGCATATGCCCAAGATGGAGTGGTGGACAGTAACATTTGAGCATTGGGGTACGAAATGTTTTGAACCATTTTTAAATGTTGTACCTCTTTTTCTTCCACCCACCTAGGGCATGAATGAAAGTAAGATGGGTGAGAGCCACTACAATTAACACAATGAAAGTCTATTTCACACTCACAGGCATTGTGGTACATGCCACCTCAATAAGAACATTTCAAGGAACTATGACATGATGATTTTGAATGACCAATCTGCTTACACTGGAAACATCCGAGAGGGTTTGAAATGTATGGCCATACTCTGCAATTAAGATAACCTGTATTGATGGTGGCAGGCAGATGTGAGAATCAGAACATTGGTTGGCATTATATTTCCATCTTTGCGAGTGGATATACGCCTCACTTCAGAAACTTCTTGGGTGAAGAAACCAGCGAGAATCTGACTCAGGGATGTTCTTAAAATCCCATTCAACAATAACTCCTCACAATGAACTCAAAGTAGTATGGTGAGTAACCTCAATAAGTTTATCCCCAATGGCCTTTGAATGCAAGGTATTCATTGTGTTTAGGAGTGGATGTTTCCACCACTATGTTACCAGAACAAAGCTTTTTGACTGACTTTGCAAAGCCAGCAAGTCCCTCTAGTCCCTTCTGAATAAAAAAGGGAGACATTTGCCTTAAAGGTTTGTTTGAACGAGAATGTAGTATAAGAAAATGAGGTACAAGTGTAAGGGATGTTGAAGACTGTTGCTCAGAATCTCCAAGATGTGGTCATTTACCAATGGGGTTTTTTACTATTTTATTTAAGTTTTTATTTAGGGGATCAATAATAAAGAAAGAATATTGTGGTGCTCACTGCTCCCACACACCATGGAGCCCTATGAGGGGATGCACTACAACACCAGGGTTTCATGAGCACTATACCCAAATACTAGCATGACACATAATGTCCAAAACACCTGCTGAGAATGTCCAACACTGGTACTTGGTTTGGTTGACCATTGCCCAAGTGAACCATCCAACTAATACTGGGGTAAGACATCCCAATGCTGCCCATCTACAGACATTCAAGAGCAAAATGGTGTTTCATGATTGGACCCTTCAAACACCGGGAACCTCTTCGTCTCTTTACAGGTTGCTATACATAGTAAACATTTTTAGATCCCAGGGAAGACAAACTGAAAAAACAAAACCTTCTCTGGATTGATTGATTTAGTGTTTTATGGCACAAAGCAGCTAGGGTATCTGCAACAAACATCCAGTAAAAAGGTACAAATAAATTAAATGTAGTAAAATACATAAAAGGAAATGAAGGTAAAACAAAACATCATTGAAAAACAGAAAAAGCGTAAAACCAATGTTGACACCTAGTCTACAATGTTAAGAGAGAAAGCAGAGTAAGAGAAGTTGTAAAGGACTTTCTCTAGCAAAATGGTAATGATCATAAACTGCCAGGAAGACTAACAGGTAAGTACAAGAACCACAGTCAGCCACCTGAAGTTGGCCTTTCCAGTCCTGGTTCCAGGTTATGTTGTCGTAACAGCCATTATCAAAAGGCAAAATAATAAAAGTGTTAAAAGACATATAGCAAAATTGTAATAAAAATTAGCCAAATGTCCTGTAAAAAGGTAAAAGTAAAGTAAATGTAGTAAAATTTGTAAAAGAAAACAATGGTAAAAACAAAACAGCAATTAAAAACATAAAATGGCATAAAACCAATGTTGACATCCAGTTTACAAAGTTGTAAAGGACTTCCTGTAGCAGAATGATAATGATCATAACCCACCAGGAAGACTAACAGGTAAGTACAAGAACCACCGTCAGTCACCTGAAGTTGGTCTTTCCAGTCCTGGTTCCGAGTTATGTGTCATTATGGCCAGTACCAAAAGGTAAAGTAATAAAAGTGTTAAAAGACATGCAGCAAAACTCTAATAACAACTCGTCAGGACGACTAACGGGTAGTTCAAACAGCAGTGTTAGTCACCTGAAGTTGTCCTTTCAAGTTCTGGTGTCGAGTTATTTAATGTTCTGATTATTTTCCAATTTCAAATTGAACTAGAGAGATTGAGACTCTGAAAGGGGAACCACAATTAGAAAGGTGTAATGAATAAATACCCAACACTTAAATGAGATTAAAAAGATTAATGGCCATTAAAAAACTAAAAACTTTATCAAGGTGGACAGTGTCACCATCACCAATAACACTGTCCAATGTTACAGATAAACCCTGGGAAAAAACATGTTGAAAATATTGTCGTCGTTGAGAGTCGTAATGATGGCAACAAAGTAAAATGTGGCTTACAGTGATTTAAGTGTTACACAAACTACACACTGGTGCATCAGCTCCAGATAAAAGAAAACAATGAGTTAAAAACTGTGACCAATGTGTAGTCAACAACTTCCTCCTTTCGAACCTCACGGAAGCTAGATAGTCAAAGCCCGATATAGGGTTTTATTTGAAAAAGCTTGTTGTCACATTGCTCACTCCAAGTAAACTGCCAGCTGGCACGGAGCTGAGCCTTGAATACAGGACCATAGTCCATGTATGGAATAGGCACAGTGGTGAGTGTGCCAGAGCAGATAGATTTAGCTGCCGTGTCTGCAAGCTCATTCCCATGAATACCAACGTGGCCTGGTATCCAGAACAACTGGATAGAAGTAGATGTTAAAGAGAAATGGGCCAGTCGGTTTTGAATATCAGCGAGAACAGGGTGTGAACCAATGTGAAGTGATTCCAAGGCCAGTAGAGAACTAAGCGAGTCAGTATAAATAGTGCAGTCGGCATACTGCTCAGCTTCAATATGATCCAGTGCAAGAGATATGGCGTACATTTCAGCAGTGAACACAGAAGCTGTAGAGGGGATTCTGTGCACAACCACTAAACTGCAACAAGCCATGGCACAGCCCACAGAATTACCTGATTTGGAACCATCCATATAAATTGGAATGGAATGATTGTTTGAAAGATGTTCAATAAATAAAAGACAGTACTTCCAATCGAGAGTGTCTGCCTTTTTCAGATGACTTAAAGAAAGGTCACATTTAGGGGCTGTAATAAGCCCCAGTGAATTCTGTAATGTTATCTAAGGACAGACCCAATTCATCCAATTACACCTGGATGCAAAGGCCAAGAGGAGCAATGGCAGATCGTCTGTTCTGAAAAAGTAAGGCCCACTGAGGAAGGAAAACATCCCCAGGTGGGATGCTTTAATAAGGAACGAAGTTTCGAAGAATATAGTAAAGACAGTTGCAAATGGTATAGGTGCAGAGAAGGTTCATGAGATTCTACGTATAAGCTTTGAACTGGGGAAGTGCAGAAAGCCCCAGTGCAGAGTCGAAGTCCTTGATGATGAATGGGGTCCAGCATCTTTAAGGCCGAGGGTCTGGCAGAGCCATAGACCATTGATCCATAGTTGAGTTTTGAATGAATAAGAGCACGATATACCTTTAACATAGAACATCGATCAGCTCCCCAACTGGCGGTAAAGAGAACACGGAGGATGTTCAGTGCTCTTGTGCATTTGACCCGCAGCTGCTTTAAGTGTGGTATAAAAGTCAGCTTACGGTCAAAGATAAGCCCCAAGAACTTGGTCTCAGGGACCACTGGCAGCAAATCTTCACCGATACATAGTTCAGGATCAGGGTGAATACCCCGTTGGTGGCAAAAGTGCATGCAAATGGTTTTACTGAGAGAAAAATTAAAGCCGTTCGCCGTAGTCCACTTCAGTACACGATTGAGGGCAGTTTGTGGTTGCCACTCAATATATCTCATGTTCGATGACTGACACAAGATGTGAAAGTCGTCGACATAGAGCCCATTTGCAACAGTGACAGGGAGTTGTTCAGTGATGGCATTTATCTTTATGCTGAAAAGTGTGACACTCAAAACACAGCCCTGAGGGATCCCAAGTTCCTGTGCAAAACAACGGGAAAGTGTCAAACCCACATGAACTTGGAATCTCCTTCCATTAAAAAAATTTTAATAATCAAGGGTAAATGGCCACATAACCCATATATATGGAGGTCTTGCAAAATGCCATACCTCCATGTTGTGTCATAAGCCTTTTCATTGTCAAAGAATATTGAAACAAGATGTTAGCATTTGAGAAAGGAAATCTCTGATTGATGTTTCAAGTCGAATTAGGTGGTCTATGCTGGAGTGCTGTCATTGGAACCCAAACTGGGTTGGCGAGAGGAGGTTGTTTGATTCGAGGAACCAAACAAGACAAGCATTAACCATCCTCTCTAAGGTCTTAAAGAGACAGCTCATCAAAGCAATTGGATGGTAGTTTGAAGGAATCTTGGGATCTTTCCCAGGTTTAGAAAAAGGTAAGATAATAGCCTGGTGCCAAGCATCAGGAAAAACATTCTCCTGCAAGATCAGATTAAAAACAATTAGAAGAATATCAAGAGAATCAGGAGAGTGATAACGCAGCATGTCATAGTGTACATCATCAGGTCCAACAGATATACTGCCAGACCAATGAAGGGCCATTTTCAGTTTCACCAGTGTAAAGGGACAATTATAGTCAAAGAGACAGTCAGTTCAAAAGGAAAGAAGTGAATGCTCTGCCCAAGTCTTGATGGCCAAGAAGGTGGAGGAACAAGCAGAAGTGCTGGATATCCAGCAAAAGCTTTCACATAGAGTATCAGCAATGCTCTGGACATCAGCTACCTCTCGGCTATCAGAGAGTAAGATCAAGAGGAGGACAGAATTGTAGTGCCCACTGACCTTTGAATCCTGTCCCATATGACCTTGGAACTGGTGGTAGAAGATATGCTAGTTGTGAACTTAATCCAAGATTCCTTCTGGCTTTAACGTCTTACCCACCTAGCATGTACATGGGCCTGTTGGAAAGCGATGCAGTTCGAAAGTGTGGGATATCTACAGAAAGTATCCCAGGCCCGTTTTTGAGCCTTTTGTGCCAAGTGGCAAGCAGGATTCGACCACGGGCGAGGATATCATGGAAAACGTGTCAAGGTTTTAGGAATACACTGAGTAGCTGCTTGTATAATACAGTCAGTTACTGCTGCCACACAGTTGTCTACTGATGGCTGATTCACGATGGCAGGATCAGGTTCTGCGAGAGCAGTGAAAGTGGACCAGTCTGTCTTATCCAGCTTCCACCGGGGCACGCAGGTAGGGTGGCATTGACCACGGCCAGTCTCTCTCAAAAGTATAGGAAAATTATCACTGCCTAGTGGATTATTGTCAAACCTCCATGAAAAATGGGAAAATAATGAAGAGGAACAAACCAAGAGATCAATAGTGGTAAAGGACTGACTACGTGCATGAGAATAAGTGGAAGAACCAGTATTGAAAAGAGAAAGGTTGTGATCAGAGAGCATCCGCTCTACAGATCGGCCCCTCCCATCAATAATAGCACTTCCCCAGAGGGGATGATGTCCATTAAAATCCCCTAGGATTAGAAATGGAGATGGCAATTGTTCAACGAGAGCATCAAGATCTGATTGATCATATGTCTCTCCAGGGGACAGGTACAGAGAACAAACAGTGATGGTATGACCCAAGGAAACACGAATGGCTACAGCCTCCAAGGGTGTGTTGAGTGACAAAGACAGGGTGGGCACATGCTGATCAACCAATAGTGCCACCCCTCCATGTACTCATCCATCACAGAGCCCGTCATTTCTGTACAGAGAAAACTGCCGAATGGTGACTGTATCAGCAGGTTTTAGAAATGTTTCTTGTAAGGGAAGACATACAGGATGGTAGGAAGCAATCAGTGTTTTGATATCATCCAGATTAGAACGGAAACCTCGACAGTTCCATTGTATCAAAGTGGCCATTTTTAATGACGGGTAGGAGAAGTGGCTGGGGAACCCTTCTGTTTACGACCATGTCTTTTTTCCTTACTGTCCTTATTCGGAGGAGGTCTATTGACCTCCATGGATTCTACCCTGGGTTGTTTGGGCAGGTCTTTGTTGTTGGAAGGGGATTCCAGTGACTGAGGACGCGAACAAATGATTGATTTGCATCGTGGGGTGGGAGAAAAAGATGTATCAGAAGAAATGCCTGTATTTGAAACTGAAGGATGTGGATCTTGAGGTTTGTTGGAATGTATGGGAGGAACAGAGATGGGTGTGGAGGTCGATTCATCAACCTTTTTAACCACGGAGGTCAAAAGGCTTTTCATTTGTTTTGAAAACGATTTTCTTGGAGGCACAGAGATCTGTTTGCACTCCCACTGTAGTTGTGGAATGAAGTGCAGCAGCATATGTCTGAGATGGAGTGGTGGGCAGCAATTTCCGAGCCTCAGGATAATTAACGTTATGAGTCGTTTACAAACGCTGCACCTCTTTTTCCTCCAACCATTTTGGGCGAGAACGAAAGTCGGAAGGGTGAGAACCATTGCAGTTGATGCAATGTGGGTCCATGTCACATTCACTGGCATTGTGGTCCTTGCCACCACAACGAGCACATGTCAGGGAACCATGACTTGATGTCTTTGAGTGGCCGAACCTCTGACATTGGAAACATTGGAGAGGGTTTGGAATGTATGGCCGTACCCTGCAAGTTAGATAACCTGCCTTGGTGGTGGCAGGTGATGATGTAAATGTCAAAACGAGGGTATTTGTTGGTAGTGTATCTCCATCTTCGTGAGTGGAGATGTGCCTCGCTGCAGAAACTCCTTGAGTGGAGAGACCAGCAAGAAACTCTGACTCGGGGACATTCTTCAAATCCCTCTCAACAATAACTCCTCGTGATGAATTCAAGGTAGCATGAGGGGTAACCTCAATAGGTATATCCCCAATTGCCATTGAATTCAAGAGAAGTTCACTGTGGTGGGTTGTGGATGTTTCAACTAATATGTCTCCAGATCGAAGCTTCTTTACTGACTTTTGAGAGCAGCAAGACCCTCTAGTCACTTCTGAATAAAAAAGGGGGATAATTGCCCTAAAGGTTTTTCTGAAAGAGAATGTAATATAAAAAAAAGAGGTATGTGTGTTACAGATGTTGAAGATTGCTGCTCAGAGTCTTCAAGATGTGGTCGCTTACCTATTGACTGTTTTTTCACTATTTTATTTAAATTTTTTGAAGGAGGATCCATAGAAAAAAAGAAAAATTTCGGTACCCACTGACCCCACCCACCATGGAGCCCTATGAGGGGATGCACTACAATGTCATGCAAGGACAATGCAGCAATGCCAGGGTTTCATGAGCACTATACCCAAACACCAGCATCAGGCACAATTTCCACAACACCCGTTGAGAACTTCCAACACTGGTACTCGGTTGACTCTAGCCCAAGTGGACCAGCCAATTGACAAAAGGGGCCCCACCCAAAGGTCGCCTGTCTACAGGAATTCAAGGCCAAAGTGGTGTGTTAGGGTTGGGCCCCTCAACCACCAGGATCCTCTCCTCCCCTTCACGGGTTGCCACGCAAGGCAAACACGTGGGTGGATGTTTAGATCCCAGAGAAGGTAACCACACAGAACAGAACCTTCCCCCTGGGAGGTCTCCTCACCACGTACAGGAATCCACACTGAGGGGATAAATTATATATATTATAAAAAAGATAAATGAAGAAACTAATCAGCACATCTGAAAGAGAGAGAGAGACACTAAAAAAGTCGTTAAAACATAAATAATGATAAAATATAATAACAATTATAGAGGGAAAAAAAAAGAAATAGTAGAACAATGAAGATATGCAGAAGATGGAAGACAAAATACATCTGGAAATGCGAATCTTTACATTTCTATGTACAAAGGAAGAAAAAAATACTTCATATGAATTAAGGATGGAAGAAGAGAGAACATTACTAGATTTGGATGATGAAAAAAAAATAAACATTGAGATGTGTAAATATGATGACAAGAAGAAAAGAATTAAATATATAGTGATTAATTAAAAGATTTATTTCAAAATAAATATTATTAGAAACTGCATTTGAGCCAATAATCAATATATGGAAGATATTTATAGAGGAATTATTTCTATTCAACATTTACTATATAATTCTAACTCTGATTTTTCCTTGAACTCTTTGATGGATCAAGGATGAGCATCTCACCCAGTAAAGTGCTTTTCTTCTTCTGTCACTTGTCCATCTTCTAAGTTATATTTGAAGGTATGGGTACTCCATCCTTTACATGTCTTTTGTTAAATCATCTATAACACTGGACATTGTATGTATTTAATTTTTCAACCCAAATAATGATGTGATAGTTCTGTAAGACTTCCAACAGAACAAGCCAGCTTACAACTAGATGTCTTTCAACTTTAACCAGTCATAAAATTTAGGTAAGAGTATTGCATAATAACTTTTCAAGCTTTTCACTGTTATCACACACAGGCATCATGGCAATGTTTCCTGGCCAGTTTGAATGACAGATACAATTCTCAGTTCACACTGTGGTAAAGCTTAATTTAAATCCTTTATACTGCTTGCTAGCATCACATTTACTGTAAAATATCAGCAAGAACAAATGCTCATCTTTTTATACACTTTGATAACAAAAATGAAGAAAAGCCAAATATGACAAATATAACAATATCGCATTTATAAGTTAGTATTTTAATTTTGAAAACTTTATACCAATCATGACCAAAGAAGTTTTCTAAGACCTTCACTTTCTGCCATTGAAACATTCTGGTGATTTACTGATGTTGATTAAATACATAACTTGTGCAACTTATAATACATTAATTGCAAACTGCCACTTTGAATATTCATCATTCCCTGAGTTCTCTGTTCACTTTTTCCCCAAGTTTCCTGTTGTTCATTATCTCTACATAGTTTTCTGCAACTATTTCACTGTAATTGAGAGTACTAATTTTAGTATTATTTTTCATATTTTTGTTTCACAAACCTACAGCAGAAGTAGGTAGGTATTTTGTGCCAAAACCTAGGCAGATATTCTCTACAAAATACTGCAAGTGTCCACCACCTTTTTAAAAAATTAACTATTTTTCACTAAAAGTTGATTTATGTGGCTATAAATACATAATATATGCAATGGTGTTGAGAGTGATTTCCTTTGCACTTGACACTTGTTAAATGCTTGTTTACATGAAACCTCAGGCACAAAAACCATACGTCTCAGTAAATAATAGCTTTACTTAGAAAATCCAGTGCTGCAGTAAGCTGTTGAAAAACATGTAACATTGAACTGAATGCATATGCACTCTGTAGCTTAAGATTTATTCTCCATAAATGAACATAAAAAACTTAAGAAATAAAATAATTAAAATTGTTAAAGATGCAAATAGGGATCACAAAAAAAATTCAGAGGCAAGCTGAATAAAAAGACGTAAATAAACAGGGCTAGAAATAGTCTCCATATTACTTTCTCAAGCTACAAATCTCTATTTTGAATCCATGTGTACAGTTATAATTTTTTTTACTGAACTTATTTCTGTAAATTTTTAATGATCCCTATTCATCTTTTTTAAATAAACAATTTTTGATTATCTACAATACTTTTCAATTTTAATGAAGTTAAAATACAGATTTCTAGTTTAATAAAATAACTTGTATACTATTTCCAGCCTGGTTTGTTTACTTTTTTTACTAAATTTATTTCTGTAATTTTTTATTATCCCTATTTCCGTTTTTAAATAAATAATTTTTAATTATCTTATTAAGTATTTTACTCATAGTTTGTTTCACACAGTTATGGATATTGTATTTATATTTTTATAATAAGCCATTACTACTTTATACATTATATACACAAAATGCTCTGCAGAATCATTTATAATTTATAAATTTATCCATAAGTTTCTCTTTCAAATTTTCAAAGAGTTTTTCACATTTTTTATGCAGATTTAGAAAGCTTATAGGCACAGAAATCAGCAAACAGAATGCACAAAACAAAGGGGTGTATCCTATAATGATAACAACATGCATGTTTCTCACTGGAGTGAAAATTAAGAGAAAAAATGATGTCTTCCAAAATCCACCATCAAATAAATGAAAACGTTAACATTTGTGTAATTCTGTTGAAGTGTTTAGATGCCCTATATCATTGTTTAAGCTTCTACTTGATGTTTTTAGTTGCTTTTTTGTCAACCCTAAAGTTCCTCTTTAAATTTAACATTAGGTTCTGGCAGCAATGTTATGTAATGTCACTAAACTTTACTTTGTTATTTATATCTGTAGTCCCACCTCAGTTTACATAAATACATATGTATGAATGTTGTAATCTTCATACACTAACTACAAACATTATCATAAAACATGGTGCACACTTCTACAGAACTCCTCATTTGCAATCATTCTTTGAAATATATAAAGAAAAATAAAATATATGTAAAGATAATATAAAGGAAAATACCTCACATGATTATTTAGTTTAGATACATTATTTATTTAAAATTCTGTATGTTGAACAGCAAAGAAAAAAACCTCTGGAAATACCACAGTTTTATAATACATCGTTATACACTCTTTATCCTTAGCAAAAACTTTCACCGTTTTTAGCCTCCACAGTACTCTTAAGCACAGATGCATTTGTACATCTTCTAAGTGATAAAAGTAAAAAAATACCAGCTGCTGTTGGTACATTAAAATATTTGTCACTAATATCTAATTTTGATACACAAACCTACAAGGCTTAGCTTAACTTCTTGTAACTACAAGTAATGACACGAATACTGTTCATGTCAGAAGCAACAAAAACATTTACTATATCTTATCTTATAGTGGTTTTCATTCACTTGTTTCATTGAATATAGGCTACTTTCTTAAAACTAATATCTTAAAATAATACTGCTAGTTATAAAGCTGAATTGTACTAAATTTGAGCTGTTTTCAGGTTGAACAGATGTGTTTAATAAAATTACATTATTTACAACAGGTGACTGAATACAGATGAGCCAGTGATATTTTGTTCTTTAATATTTCCGACTTCACAAAACATCTGAACATGCCTAGATCCTGATAAAAGAAAACAAGTAAAAATCCCACAGCAACATTTCTATATTTTAATAATGCTCTGAGAGTTAACTTTTGAAATACACAAAAAGTGAAGTGAAAGTACAGAAAAGGCTGCCCATAATGTACATGAAAATTACTTTAGTTTTATTGCTGAAAGAGAGAGAGAGATTGTAGAGAAAATTTATATGTAGTTCAAAGTTATTCATGAGAACAACTTGACTTAAAAAAAACATTATAACATTTATTGAGGCTAAACATTTTCTTGCATATTCACAATACTTCACTTCGGATTTAGAAGATTTTATCTTTCCATAGCACTTGAAATACGGCAATTTATAATCCAGTTGTAAAATCCACTAGCTACTGGATAATACAGTGATCTGTTGAACAATGGATGAAGAATATGATATATCATGTAAAGTACCTTCTTTTCAAGAAATTCCTTGACATGTAATGTAATGAAACCAACAACTACACAGTCTGGTTGCATAAAATAAAAAAAGAAATTTCAAATACATACAAGCTTTGCAATATATTCATATAATCAGAACACAAACAAATTATTAATCTGTTTTTAAGATGAAATTATTTTGTGTAAGACAAAAATCTACAACCAAGCAAGGGGCTCAAAAATAGCAGAAACACTCATTTTTTAGTGCATCAATTGATGCTTTAATGTTTGCCTGTATGATTTTCGATGTCACATAATGAAAACAGATATTGTATATAAATTTAAATGATGTACATATTACACAGTGATCTACATTGTTATATATGCATGAGTATGTGAGGGTGTATTTATGCTATTGTCTAATACTGTTTTAAATCACTATACAATAACTACAGATGTTTAATACTTCGTACACAGGTGGGATCAAAATACACTCCCTGAATTTTAACACAGTTACATTTAAAATGTAAACAACTTTATTATGAATCTATGCCAATAAACTTAGAATCAGAACAGTGTTTATAATTCAAATTTTAATATAAGTTTTAAATTATTAACATCACAGGAAAATATTTAAATTCTCAATGTTTACTTCTCCATATGACTTTTCATTCACTTTGAATTACTCAGTTTAGACTGTCTTTCTATCCCTATATGGTCTGCTGAATTTGGTGTAAATGACAATTTATACACACACAGGTGAGACATAAATTTACAAATAAAGTCACACTCTCCTATCACATTCTGTCATCCAAAA
The DNA here is from genome assembly GCF_004210375.1 of Tachypleus tridentatus. NCBI lineage: Eukaryota > Metazoa > Arthropoda > Merostomata > Xiphosura > Limulidae > Tachypleus > Tachypleus tridentatus. The sequence continues at coordinate 102,501,895 of NC_134833.1, forward strand.
TGTTTAATACTTTTCTCAGACATTTAATATTGGATTATTTATAATCAAAAGAAAGAAATGGTTTTAATTTACTGATATCTATGCAAGGCTAGTTTTTTTCTTATGACAGTTTCTGACCTATTCAACCAACAGATCCACCGATTCTATCACTGAGATCACTTCGACCAGTAAGGGGAGTTTAATCCAATTATAGCTTTGTAAGAAAACTGGTTATATTATAACAATTTGAGGTCATTGTACTTACTTATATGTTAATATTATGTATTCTAAATTGCATATTTGAATTTAGAAGTATTATTTTTACCTGCTAGAAATAATCCTACCAAAATAAGGGTTAAGTTTTGGCATGATTCAATAATCAAGTACAAAAGCCCACACTTAAGTACTAAATTTGTTTTTATGTATATTTTACATTTCTTGTTATAAAAGTAAAATTATAAACTTAAGTTAGATGAGAAATCACAAATGAAAAAAATTAAAGGAAAAATGTCTTGAGAGGTATGCATGTGAACTGCTCGTGTTATGCAATTTTATACTTTGTTTACCATAATTCATGGTGTGATATCATCAATGATTTATTGCTTTATTATTCTTGTTCAGTAGTCAAAATGATTTATATAATTAAACAGTAAAATTAAATAAAATTATTCTTGAAAAGGTCAGAAACTTAAAGATTTTAGAATATAAAATGTAGCTGTCTGTAACAATCCACAGTCACTCTGGAAAACACTGTACTTTTCATTTATTTCATATTTCTTACGTTTTGATACAAATTATTTTGCTACAGTTTGTGTTAGGGTACAGAAAATAAGAGATATATGTATAAAGTTTTACACACAAAAAAAAAACCAAAAAAATATTTATTTAGCAGGTTCTAGAAGCTATCTAAAAGAAACATAAAAGTGTAAAATGGAAAAAAAAATACTTTTATTCTTAATGTGAAAATCACCTTGTACTCAGGCTATTCAGAGTCTGAATTCAAACTAACATTTTAAACTCACAAAATTTTAGTAAAATATTTTATAGAAAAAAATATAATAGTAGCTTGTCAAGTTTTGTGAAGTTATACTTAGTCAATTTGGAATTATAGAACACATTAATTCTCCAATACAGAATCAGTCAGTGGACTAATCTCATGCTCATAGGGCTAATGGACAAATTACTTGCAATAGTTTGATAAATGATTTGCTCCAAGGGATTTTATTCCATAATTTTGTATGTAGACATTAATACACACACCAATAAATAAGTATACTCAAATAAGCAATATCAAATGACCAAAAAAACCTACACTTGAATGATGCAGTTTTTATTAATTTGGTCAAACTTGCAAAGGTTTAATTTTATGAGCATCAACAACTTGCAGATGTCAAAAACACAATGACTGGTATAATACAGACTATTTATCATAATAAAATGATAAATACAGTAAAAATATTACCGATGGAGATAACTTAAGTTCATTACCTCACTGCAAATTTTAATAACTTTAAAGAAATCAATAACAAAAAAACCTAAGTAGTTTTAATCATCAAAATTAAGGTGATCACATATTTTGAGTTTCATGAATTAGTTTTAAAACTAGTTATGTAATGATAAGAAAGAATCAGGAGATTCTGAAAAAATAATAATAGAATTTTTTCATCTCAAGCAATAAATTCTCCTTTACCCTTTTGACACACAATATCTTACAAATTCAGTATCTACAGGTTCTAGCTGAATATTTTTAACAATATACTTTTTACATCTTTCTAACCATACAAAATTGCCAGCAAGCACTAGCAGTTCCTCTGTATTGTTTCAATGGAGACACTAAATATTTTTAACAATATATTTTTTACACCTTTCTAACCATAAAATATTGCCAGCAAACACTAGCATTTCCTCTGTATTGTTTCAATGGAGACACTGAAATATTTTTTAACCAACTGAAAAATGCAGCTTTCTCAATAGTTGTTGGTTCCTTGCATTACAATGACTAATGGTTCTTTTCTCTTACCAAATAAATGAACTTACTTTATAAACAATTATTTTTCTAACTAAAGATAGATTCCGTTGCTTTCTCCAGATCCCAGTTGTAAGAGGACAAGGCCACTCTAGCTCTGTGCTGAAAAGGAAAATATTATGTTCAGAAGGAGAAATATACATAAAATGTTAAAACACCTCCCAACCTGCTGACAGTTTTCACAAGTGTTCTTACGTGGTAAATTCATTACAATAACTAATACTGACAAATATTTTTTGTGGTAATACATTTTTTAATATCACTATAACTATACCTTTGTGAAGTATCATGCTATACATATTTAAAGTAAATAATAAATAAAAGTTTTACTACATTAGTTTGGCCTATCACATAGCTGCTCTCAATCTAGGTATTATTTTGATTAATATGTTGTAAAAGAGGCTACTTTAAATATCTATAATTTCAATGTTTACTTTATTTACTTTTACATAAGTCATTAGATGACTGTATCTAATAAACATGAAGCAAACCCAAACCATAAAGTGGTTTGTAACCGTAAATACTTTTGCTTTCTTGGTAATGCCTATCAAGTGTTTTTAAAATACATAATTTGAACATGTATTATTTCCATCTTGTGCAGGAACCATTACTGGTTCATTTAATATAACAGATTATCAACAAATGATGCTGGACTACATGCAATCAACCAACAAACAGAAATCTTAAATACATATACAATGAATTTATTTTTCACAGTTAAACTTCTTAATCTAAACCTGAAACATATATAACACAAAACTTAATTAATCAATCTTCCAAAACAATTGAAAATTTGGTATTCTGTAAAAAACAACAATAAAAAAATTTGCACAACTATCACACACACACATAAATAAAAATACAATATGACAAATGTTACAAACAAAATTAAAATGCATTTGATCATAATAAAGACTATATATTTACTTGTTTGCAATATTATACAACACTAATACTGTATGCATCTACCATAAAAAATGTAATCATTTCTTACCTCATCCACTCCGATGTCAACCAACCTTTTTATTTTGGCATCAAGCTCAGGATAACTTTTAGGTGCTATAACAAATAATAAAGTGTATTTATCTCTATTGCCCAACATCACATAGCACAAAGTATTACTATTATAAAAATTATTACATACATATGCATACACAAAAATTATTTGTTGTGTAATAAGAGTGTACATATAAAAAGAGATAAAATACTAACTAGGAGTAAAATGGCTTTAATTTGTAGAATAAAATTCATACAATGATCCTGATATGCCATCTATCGCTGATTTTCTACTTTTAAACTCTCGCATGTCAAATCAAATCAGACTTTAAATATCTGTTAAAGACCACAAATATAAGCTCATTTGACTTTCAAAAATATATATATTATTCAAACACACTTTTGGAAGTAATTATGGAAATAAGCATGTGATACAAATATAGAATTCACAGAATGAGTAACTGCAACAGAAGAGTCAACTTATCATCAACACAACACATTAGAAAAAATACAAAGAAAATTATTGTATGATGCACTTGTTTTAGACAAAGCAGTACATGTTATTTTATGCTACTATAAGTTTATTAATAAGCAACAAAAAATGTTGCAAAAATTAAATATGATGTAGGAAAGGCAATGCTAAAAAGGTACAGAAACAATGTAGGAAAGATAACAGAAGACTATATAAAAATCATTACATATGCAGCCAAATCTTTCCAAGAATAGCTTTAACTTCAATTAAATTAGAGACAAAAAATATAACCATGCGTAATAAATACAAGATATAAAAGACAAATTGCTTTTTAATTTATTAAAAATTTTACACTAACAAATATGATTTTTTTTAATGTGGAAGATCTGTGATGCTTATTCAGAGTTTGTCAAATTTTGTGAATATATACATACAGTATTAAAAGTTAATAGCATCAAAACTATAGACTATAAACAAGTGCAAAGAGCTTAGGAGGTTGGTCACATTGAGAGAATTAATAAGTGAAATGAACTAAACAGGGTCCAATTTGACCTGGATGCCTTGCACCTGCTGCAGCCCCTAAAGGCCAGCCATGTCTTTTTATTATTTCTCCAGATAAATACATGTGGTAGAAATGCATAATAATATTACTGTTGTACAAGCTGAGAAACTCTTGATAATGGGAATTAACTGCTCAAGGAAGGTTATAACCCAACTTTAGTCATTATTTGTATGCATAACACAGTAATAGATCAAATGCAGCAGCCATTTCTTTCTCAGACTATCCTTACATATTAAGTGCTACAATGCTTAGTGATGTACAAACGTTCCTTTCAGTCAAAGTTATGTGCCATTTGATTAACCTTCTTAGATTCTATACTGATCCATATAACCTTAATAAACATTCATACTGAGTTCATGTGCAGGGCAAGCTGTGGTTACAAGTGTTCCCTTGGTCTCTTTTATCTTCTCATTACATCTTTTGCATGTTTGGAATCACCTTCTTGCTAGAAGATAAATCCCTTTCCAACAAGAAGTGAATAATATGACTGATAAAATTTTCTAGTACCACAAGGACATAAATTTGGTCTAATCTTCTAACATCATTAGAAGAGATACAGCCAACATCTGTACTTATCCTTCAGGATGCTTCAGTAGATGTTGTACATTGATCATTATGTCATTTTTCTTTGCCATCAAACAAATTATTATTTACTATTCCCAAACAATCTGTTTAGGATTGTTTTTGTAAAAAGCACACACTCTCAGTTTTCATCTTCTCATTCTTTAAAGTCTGAAGATCATACAGCCTTTTGGTTTGATTATCTTTCAAAATAGTTTTTGAGCAGTTGTATATCTGCCAAGGTCACTTTGTGCTAATGTGCATCTTAGTGTTCTCAAATTAACACCTGAAAACATACTTTTTGGTAGGTTGCTAGCAACATCTCTTCTGAAATGTCATATCACTTAAAGAGCATAAATAAGTTAAACACGTCACTAATGAAGAGTGTGAGTTTTCTACTTACATTACTATTAACAATATTTTCCTCACATACTCTCTTTACAGCTTTCATACAATGATTACTGAAATATGAAATGCTATCTCAAGCAGTAATTTGATGTTTGTTTTCTGTGCATTTGGCATGTAGTATTTCTGTCTTGAGTTGATTGTTTGGAGCTTTATGGTGTAAAGCAGCTAAGCTCCCTGTGCCAAACAACCATCAAAAATGCAAAAAGTAAAACTCTGTGAAAATTTAAAAAAGCACAAAAATCAGGTAAAAAATTAATTAAAATGAAAAAAGGTAATGATATGCAAAAATTTAAAAAAACAATCACTGGTGATGGTCAAGGGTAAACCCTAAGAAAATACATGTCTAAAATGGTTCCACCACTCACATTCATAACAACAGCACAAAAGTATAATATGGGTAGTTAAGATCTGAGTGAAACACATTGTTGGATCAGTCCTGTATAAAAGAGAAGAATGAGTCAAAAAAAGACTTTGACCAATGCATAGCCTAGACAAGACAGCTTCCTTCTTCCAATCTTTACAGAAACTAGATGGCCAAAGAACTACAGAAATTTGATTTGGAAAAGCAAGTTATGAACTTGCTAACCTCAAACTCACTGCCAACTGACACAAAGCTATATCTTGATCATAGGACCATAGTCCATATACAAGACAAGCACAGCTGTAACAAAGCACAACAGACTTAGCTGTAGTGTTAGCAAAGTAGTTCCCACATATATATATATATATATATGGACATTGCTAGGTATCCAGGAAAAGTGGAAAAAATGAATTACAGATAAAATTGGGCCAGTCATGTCTGAATATCTAAAGAAGGTGACAATTTGTGTAAGGCAATTCCAGAGACAGGAGAAAGCTAAGAGAATCAGTGTAAATAGTACAGTTTGTTTACTGCATAGCTTCTACATGATCCAAGGCAATAGAAATAGTATACAGCTTAGCAGTGAAGAAAGAACCTGAAGAGGGTATCCTGTGAGTAACTACCAAGCCACAACAAACCATGGAAGAGCCCATGGAGTCACCTGATTTCAAACCATCAGTGAAAACTGGAACAGAAAAATGATTCAAAAAATCATTAAGTAAAAAGAAGATTACCAAAGAAAGATTATAGGTGGAGTAATAGTAAGTCATGAAGGGATGGGCTGATCATCATCAGACTCAGCAACATAATCCAATGACAGACCCAATTCAGCGAGTTGTGCCTGAATATGAAGATCAAATGAAGGAATGGTAGAGCAAATCTTACTGAGAAAGGAAAGACACAATCCCAGATGGAATGCTGTAGTAAGGATAGAAACTTGGTACCAAAAAAAAAGACAATGTTGCAAATGTCTGAAAAGGATGTTAATGGAATTCAATGCACATACTCTGACTAGTGAAATATTGTGAGCTTGTGTGCAGAACCAAACCCCAAATGGTGTACAGAATCTAACATTTTCAAGGCAGAACTGTAGGTGATAGACCCTTATTCTAGCATCAAACACTGATCTGTAGCCCTAAAGGTGGAAGAGGAAAAGCAGATGCTGTTCAGTGTCTTTTTACATTTGGCATGAAGCTGCTTAATATAAGGAACAAACTTAAGGTTATGGTCAAAAGAAATTAGTCTTAGCCACCATGAGAAGAACCTCACCACTGAGATGGAGCTCCAGATCATGGTGCAAACCCCACTGGCAGCAAAAACGTTTTACAGGATGAGGTAAAACTGTTTGCATGATCCACATCAATAAACAAATGAGAGTAGTCTGAATCTGCTGCTCAATAAATCTCATGTTTGAGGATTGATAAGAAATGAGTAAGTTGTCAACAAAAACGGTTGCTTGTAACAGTAGGATGAAACTGATTAGTGAGAGCATTGATTTTAATACTGAAAAATGTTACACTCAAGAGAGACCAATTATTGTGTGAAGACAGGGTCAAACCCACACAGACTTTGAAACTCAGGTCATGTAAAAAGTTGCAAATAAAAATGGGTAAATGACCATACAACCCATATGAATGAAGGTCACACAAAATGCCAAACCTCCATATAGTGTCATAAGCCTTCTCAGAAGCAAAGAAGACAAAGAAGATTTTCACCCTTAAGAAAGGCTTCCCTGATTGAGATTTCAAGATAAATAAGGTGGTCCACAGTGGAGCATTGTCAATGAAAACCACATTGGATTGGCAAGAGAAGATTGTTTGATTCAAGAAAACAAGCAAAAGAATTATTAACCATCCTCTCCAAAACCTTACAAAGACAGCTACTCAAGAAAAATTGAATGATAAATAGAAGGTACCTTGGAAATCCTTCATAGGATTTGAAAAAGGGGAAACAATCTTGTGTCATGTATCTGGAAAAAATGTTTTCCTGCCAAATCTGGTTAAATATATATTTTTCCAGCATGTTTTATGTACATAGTCAAGTCAATACCACAGAAGATAAATATAATGACTGAAAACAGGCAATTTACAATTACATAACTGCTTCCATATTGAGGCTCTGATGTTGATGGTCTCATTCAACCTTTTATCAGTGAAATAATTCAAATTAATATTCACACATGTGCATGTGCACCACATGTTCACTACTAGGGAAAAACATGAAGGGCTTGTTTAGAAGTTTGTCACCATCAGATATTATACAATGTAATAATCAAATAAGCAAAGTATGAAAAAGACCAATTATAATACTGACAGGAGAAAGTTATCTCCTAAGACTTTTCTAAAACCATGGCATAAAATTCACATTTTTTTCAAAACATTCCAGACCTTGTAAATTGTTTCTGCAATTTTCCAAGACTTTCAAAACCTTTTCAAACTCTGCTAAATGGTCAAGAAGGGCAGTTCAACAAACAGCACCTTTGGCTACAAAGTCTTTCTCTGGTTCTTTGAACTGATTAATAGGATGGACTGTAACATTTTTTATGTGGCTAAATCTAAAAATGTGAAACATATTAAGTAGTATCACTAATCAAACTTTACATTGTTTGACTTAACCATGAAGCCATGGTCATCCCATACCAAGTGCAATATCAAAATTAATCATTAATAAAGGGAAATACATATAGTATTATGAGAATACATTTTGGCAATATTCCACTTATTTTGTGTACAATTCTAAATGGAGTAAATTAAATAATTTTAAACTACTTCTACTTTCAGTTGAGAACTTTTAAATCTTAAGTTAGTCATGAAAGCAAAAAATACACATACATGTAGCTTGTTCCAAAATAAAATGTAAAATATTTCAATACATTAATAAGAGTCTAATGAAAAGTTTCAGTACATTGTAATAATGTTTTAAAAACTTTAACTTAAAAAGTAATAACTTTCTTATGTTTCATAATTTTTTAATCCTTCTCACAACAAGATTGAAAGGGAGACAGAATTATGCTGCTCACTAACCTTTCGAATCTTGTCCCATATGATTTTGGAACTGGTGGTAGAAGAGATGCTGATTGTAAATTCAATCAAAGATTCCTTCTGGTTTTGATGTCTTACCTGCCAAACATATGCACAGGCCCATTGAAAAGTGATGCAGTTTAAAAGTGTAGAAAACCTATGAAAGGTATCCCAGGCTCATTTTTGAGCCTTCCATGCCATGTGGTAGATAGGATTCCACCACGGATGAGGATACCATGAAAAATGTGTGTGTTTGGATAATACAGTCAGTCACTGCTGCTACACAGTCATCTATTGATGGTTTACAGATGATGGAAGGATCAAGTTCTGTGAGAGCAGTGAAAGAGGACCAGTTTGCTTGACCTAGCTTCCCCAGGACACGTGGTGTCAACCACGGTCAGTCTCTCACAAAATGACAGGAAAATTATCACTGCCTCGTGGGTTACTGTCAACCCTCCATGAAAAGTGGGAGAATAATGAAGGGGAGCAAACTGAGAGATGAATAGCAGTAACAGACTGACTAGATGCATGAAAATAAGTATTAGAACCAGTACTTAAGAGAGAAAGGTTATAATCTAAGAGCACATGTTCTAAGAAGCATCCCTTTTCATCAATATCAACACCATCCCAGAGGTGATTATGTCCATTAAAGTACTCCAGGATATAAAGGGGGAGATGACAACTGTTAAACGAGAGCATCACGGTCTCTTCACGAGACAGGTAGAGAGAACAAACAGTGATGGTACATCCCAAAGAAACATGGATGGCTATGGCCTCCAAAGGTGTGTCGAATGGCAAAGACAGAGTAGATACAGGCTGATCAACAAACAGTGCCACCCCTCCATGCACTCGTCCATCACACAACCTGTCATTTCTGTACAAAGAAAACTGCCGGAAGGTGACTGTATCAGTAAGTTTCAGAAATGGTTCCTGTAAGGAAAGACACACAGAATGGTAAAAATCAATTGAATCCTTAATGCTGTCTATATTCAAACAGAAACCCCAACACTTCCATTGTATTAAAGTGACCATTTTTATTTATGTGGAGGTGAATTTGATGAAGAGTCCTTTCGGTTTTGACCATGTCTCTTTTCTTTATTTTCTTTAATCGAGAGAGGTCTACCGACTTCCATGGAACATGCCCTGGGTCGATTGAGCAGGTCTCTCTCATTGGAAGTAAAATTCCAGGGATGAAAAAGTGAACAAAAGATTGTTTTGGATCTCAGCGTAGAAGGAGAAGATGTACCTGAGTAAATGCCTGTACCCAGAACCAGAGGAAGTGGATCTGGGGGTTTGCTGGAATGAATAGTAGGGACAGAGATAGATGTTGATGTTGATTCATCAACTTTCTTAACCAAAGAGGTCAAAAGACTTTTCATTTGGTTTGAGAACTATTCTTTTGGAGGCACAGACAGATTCGTCTGCACTTCCACTGTAGTTGTGGAACAAAGTATAGCAGCATACATCCAAGATGAAGTGATGGACAGTAAATTTTGAGCCTCCACAATGTTTTAAATCATTTTCAAATACTGTACCTCGTTTTCTTCCAACCACTTAGGGAAAGAATGAAAGTAGGATGGGTGAGAGCCATTACAATTAACACAATCAGGATCTGTTTCTCACTCATTGGCAACTTGGTCCTTGCCACTGCAACGAGCACAGATCAAGGAACTATGACATGATGTCTTCAAGTGAATGAACTGCTGAAATTGGAAATATCTGAGGGGGTTCAGAATATAAGGCCATACCTTGCAATTTAACCTGCCTTGATGGTGGGAGATGGATGTGGTGATGTGAATATCAAAATTCAATCACAAGTCAGCATCATAATTCTGTTTTTGAGAGTTGAGATATGCCTCACAGCAGAAACTCCTTGGGTGGAGAACCCAGCAGGGATCTCTGACTCGAGGACGTTCTTCAAATCCCTCTCAACAATAATTCCTCATGACAAATTCAAAGTAGCATGGGGTGTAACTTCAGTGAGTATGTCCCCAATGGCCTTTGAATGCAAGATGAGTTTACTGTGTTTAGGAGTGGATGTTTCCACCAATATATAAACAGAGTAAATATTTTTGACTGACGTAGGAGAGCCAGCAAGTCCTTCTAGTCCCTTCTGAATAAAAAAAAAGGGAGACATTTGCCCTAAAGGGAATGTTGTATAAGAAAATGAGGTACAGGTGTTACAGAGGTTGAAGATTACTGCTTAGAATCTTCAAATCATGGTCATTTACCAAGGGACTGTTTTTTCACTATTTTATTTAAATTTGGTATTTAGGAGATCCATAATAAAGAAAGAACATTTCAGTGCCCACTGATTCTGCCCACCATGGAGTCCTATGAGAAGATGCACTACAGGGCCAAACAAGGACACTGCAGCAGGGACCAGGGTTTTGTGAGCACTGTACCCAAACACCAACATCAGATACAATGTCCACAACACTTGTTGAGAACATCCAACACTGGTACTTGGTTAACCCTAGCTCACATGGATCAGCTGATTGATCCTAGGGGTGTCACCCCAAGACTGCCCAACTACAGGAATTCAAGGCCAAAGTGATGTGTTAGGGTTGGATCCCTCAACCAAAAAGATCCTCTCCTCCCATTCACAGGTCACCATGTACAGGAATCCACACCAAGGGGCTAAAACAAAGTAATGAAGAAAGATCTAAAATATCTTGAAGTTAATAGCCTAAAATACAATTGTATACTCACATCTTTGACATATAGTTGAATGGCTTGAAATATATTATCCTATAAAGTATTTTAGGAATTATCCACTGATGGGGTGAGAAAAGATATTTATTATATGGTTCTATAACTTATGAGTTATTCAGAATTCCAGCAACATGGCTTAATATAACTTAAGCATCGATCTAGTACTAATATCTAATGATAACTGCACTTTTGAATCAATTCCAGTAAGTGAAGTTTTTAAGTTATTTATTACATTGTTTTACTGTGTATTATTTCTTTCACTATATTACTTTACCTACTCTGTTGAAACTTATGTCCAATACTTCAACACTTTTAACAAATTGTTGTTAGTCTGTTATTAATTGTGATGAATCATAGCTATTTTGACTTCATATATTTACTGGATTTTGTGCTTGTTTTAACCCTGTTTGCTAGTCTGCGATTAACTTTTACCCAAGCAATGAAAAGAGGCCCATTTTTCTAGTACTTAGTTTAGAATTTATCCTAACATGATTCCTAACTCTGTTGATGTGCTATTTCTGCATCCCCTTGTTCATGACATCATGTCTACAACTACAAGCAGAGCTCAATCTTCCTGCTCGACAAGACTTCTTCACAGCTACGTCCAACCTACACCAAGATGACCACTAAATAACAACTATGGTAATTACCATAATTGCTTTTATTCAGTATTGCCAATTTTCTTATAGAGTATTTCCTCTCAAGTTATGCCTAACCTTTGAGCATGTGTGAGGCTGAAGAGAAACAACAGTTCCTGAGTGCCCCACATTTGCCTTCAGGGTTTTACCGTGGAGGTTTTAAAAACCCAAACAACTACCAAGATAAATTTGAATTTGGATTTGTGATTAACACAGAAAAATATTCTTATTTGCTCTCTGTGTATTTACTTAGTATAACTTACATGGACTGACTGATTCTGAGATGCATTATAATTACTAGACAGCCACACTGTGGGCAGCTATCTTTTGCTAATTCTAATACATGAAACTATAATATGAGTCACAATAAACTTGAATCTTACTCAATTGTATTTAAATTATTAAAAATATACTAAAATAAAATAAATTATTTTCATTTAAAAATACACCATCCCTTTAAAACAGTTGACAGTTAAAGTATATTTAATTTCATTGTGACCTGTTTCAAGTCTATCTAACTGACATGCTCTTTTTAAATTCAGATAAAATCAAGCTTTGAGCCCAAGAAGTGTGGACACATTTCATATTGAACAAGAGATAGACTGTCCATGACATTCCTGTTATTGCTCCCTATGTAAGCAGCACATATATGCTGCTTGGATGCAAATGGTATATCAGCTTGTTCTCACAAACAGCACCCACCTGTTATTTATTCAATGCAGTATATATATCATAACTGTATGTCACTGAGCAATGATAATGTGAATATCATTGTGCTGTAACTACATTATTACAGAAATTAGATTAAATTATTACTGGTGATCCATTATAAACTCATTCTAGTCAGTTGGTAAATGCAAGATACAAACTAAAGGCTGACAAAGGGTATTAACTGCATGTGGAGTACAGCCAGATTCAAAATATTATGATAAACTGTGTGCATATAACTTACATGGTTAAATCTGAGAAAATAAAATACATTTAAAAACCAAATTGTCTCTCTAGAGACAAGTTTTAATTCTAAAATTCACTCATGTTTTAAGAAATAAAAAAATTAAAGCAGTATGAATGAATTCATAAATATAGGTTGTATTTCAAAAATTTCAAAAACCTATTTTTTATTTTATTTTATTAAAACCTAACTGCTTTACTTTCAGAGCACAAGTAGACTGTAGCAAACAAAATTGTATTTTTTGTAATTTAGGCCTTTGTGAAAATAACCCAATCTTAGTTACCAACTGTAAACTAAATTCAAAACTTTCATAAGTTGTGTGTTAAGTTGTTAGACTACAATAAACATACATTTCTTCTGGAATTACAAGCACAAAATCACATATATAAAATCTAATAAACAAACCATACACACAACTTGAAAATTTGAGAAACAAACATCATCTTGTTTCCATTAAAAGACCAAATTCTGAGATGTTTTAACATTTTCTGAAAACATACTAAAACAAAAAATGCAATACACATTTGTTGACAATAAATTCACCAAACAATTTAAATATGCTTCTTTGAACAGAATAAAAACTTGAAACTATGATTTAGTTAAATATGCCCAATGCATATGGTTAATTTTGTAAACAATGAAATTTTATGTCATTTTATAGATTAACACATACCACCAGCATAGGCATGACTCCAGTGCTTGGCAGTAAGCCAGAATATGTCTGGATTTTCTTTAAACTGACGTGCAACTACAGCATCTTGTGGATCATCAGGTTCAGCTGCTGAAAGCAATGCTTGAAGAGAAAGCAGTACTGTTCGAAGTGTCATTGCTGCAGCCCTAATGATAAAAATTTGAAATACAGTATCAAGATCTCAAAAATGACATGTTATGGATTTCACACTTATAGTATTTGCTAAGTATAGCTTAAACAAATGCATGTAAAAACCAGAATTCTGAAACTAAGAAGAGAAAATTATTAATGTAATTCAAGAGGGCTTCTTCAGTCATTCTAAATGAAATAGAAATAAAGCTAAAATAATGAAGTGTTACAAATATGCCTTGAGTGACTTCATAATACAAATGCACCAAAAGCATTCTGAAAGTGACTAACAAGGAATCTGAGCTAATGCTCACTGAATATATATCTTGAATGTTGCAGAAATGATCTAAGCTATAACTTACATGTAAACAAAAGGAATTTTCTTTAAAAAAAAGGAGAGATGTTGATGTTAAGAGAACCTTTTCAAGTAAATGACAAGTATTCAAAGGTCTGAAAAACAAAACAGTGGATACATGTTGTGGAAGTACTGAACTTGAGAATGATCCTGTCACATAAACTCAGAAATCATAGTGAACCTAAACCCTAAAGTTAGTGGAATAAAAATATCAAATTTAAAGAAACATCCTTTATTAACCCCTTCATTATGGGTTGGGTGAAATCCACTCAGTTTGTAACCATGAAAGCAATTATATTATGATTTCTTATAATTTATGCACATATTTACAAAATATTACAGGTTATTGGTAAACATTACAATGCTTTTGTAAACTATCAATTTTTTTAATTAAATGAGAACATTTTTTAATTAAAACCTTTTTATAAAATATTTTAATTCAGAATGTTGACCATACAACATACAGAGTAATTTTCATTTGAAGATTAAAAATAATTTTATGCATCAGAAAATTTTCAAATTTTACACACAAAATGTTTACAACCCTCATACAATTACAAAATGTTTTTAAGAAAAACTTTATATTTTATTTGTTACTTTCACTATCAAATCAGAGTCTCTGTAGATGTTCAGATTTGATCGATCTTGTAACCACCATAAAAATTTAGGAAATATAACATTTTTTTTCTTTCTTTCTAGAATGACTACAAATTACAACTCAAGATCACAAATGTTTAGTCTAAATATTTTAAATGTCATAACATTACGCATTTACATATTTTTATTATACTGACTCTTCAGCCATTACTGGTCAATACCACTGAAGTTACAATGACATAGAACACATGCACTCATGTTATCATATTCAACAATATAAAATGACCTTTACAAACAGGCCTGTGTTGGATAGGTTTTAGTGGACTACAGTCATATTTCAGTTATAATATATATATATGTATAGAGATTATTACTATTCACAAATAAGTTTTAAACTTATTTTTCTTAAAACCTAAAGCAGTAAATAAAGTAAAGTAAACAATTACCATTTCTAGTTATAGCCTTTGTACTCGCAGTTGTTGCTTACTGTATGTTGCTAAGCCTTAAGAAATTTCACACATGGAGGATGTGAAATGAAATATGTTTTTAGGTTTTATACACACATTTGAATGTCCAACAAGTAATAAATTGCTATACTAATACTACAGAATTTCATATTATGATTTATCAAGTTTAGTAACTAAGCTGTATTTGGGTCTAAAAAAATATGAAATTTCAGACAGGTTAAAGACTCAGTTTACCAGTATGAAGGTTTGAATCAAAAGAAAGAGATGATGCTGTCATAATAGGAAATGGCCAAGAAAACCACTTGGGGGGAGGGGTCATTTTGAGCTTTCAACTGGTTATTCACATGTCACATATAGAAGGTAAGTGTACATAAGGAAACCATTTCCATAATGGAGAAGTGAAGTTCAGACAGTGTGTTTGGTACATGAGCAATACCTTAGCAAATATATATAATTATATTTTAGCTTGTGAATATTGGTAATTTGAATTCCTAATTTGTACAAAACTACAGACTTAGTGTTTTGACATCACAAACATATAACTTGAACCAATGTTGCAATCAACATATTACTTTATAATTGGTGTATTTTTTGCTATTTATTTTTATATTAAGAAATTAAATAATGTATAGAATAAAAAGTTGACTTATAATCCACAGTTTGATATCAAATTTATCATAACTTCATAAAATGGATCAATAAAATCTGAATGAATGAACAAATAGTATGACATGGCCTTTGACCCATGACCTGTATGGCAACTGTTAATAGAAAAAGTACATACTGCAGAGTCATGAAATCTTGTAACCTACAGGTATAGTGCTAGTTGGATCTCCAATACTAACATCAGACTGCAACTGTTTGAAGGATACAGGCAAAGAAAGCTTTGATCTCAACTTAAAACTTTCCAGAACAAAGTATTTCCTTATATTTCATAACATGAGAAAAAACACAGCATAAGCACAATAGAAATACTCAAAATGAGTCATATAATATAGTACTAAATTGTCCAAACAAAAAGAAGGAAATTGGTTTAAGTAACAAAACATTATAACAACCATTTCAAATGTTCAAGCAAAGGACAAAAGGACTAGCTAGGTGGTATGCAAATTTGCTCAAACAAATAGGATATGTTAATACATGGAAGTACATGTATATGTAATATTTTAAAAAAGAGGCCAATTATCCAAGCCAAAAGACATTTGCAAAAAACTTTTAACCTCCAAAAAAATAAAAGGTGATTTAACATTAAAATCTTGCAACATTGGTGTTAAGAAAAATAAAACTCACAACAAATTACCCATAGGTGTACAAAAATCATAATTTGCAATGGCAGGACATACAAATTTTCTTAGAACCAAATAAGTGATTTTCTTTGAATTACATGCTCAACAGTAAAAGGAAATTCATCATTTATGGAATCCATGACATTATTCAATATTTCTTATGAAAACAAATAGTTTAAACAATTTTACATGCATTTTCTAAGATAACTGTTATATTTCCCAACTATCAACTAGTGTAAATGTGTAAAAATGTCTTCAAATATAGATGATTTACTATTCTTTATAACTCCTTGTTACTTATCTTCTTACCACCAAAATATCACACTTCTCTTAGTTTTCCATCAATTTTTCCCAACCCAGGAGCAGTGAGAAATGTTCATAGGAGACATCTCACGCCCTCTTGGCGCCAACTTTGCAGCTGTGGAAACATGCAACATCAGATGACACTTTTTAAATCCCTCACAGACCCAGTGCATACATTAATATTTGAGTAAAAATAGAAGTAAACTGTTGGTATTGGCTTCACTCCACTTATATTTTATTCTGTTGTTTGTGGGTGAATACTAGATACTTAGTGATAATAACATTAAATATTTATTTATTTTTTGCAGTAAATGTATGAAATATATTGTTAAAATTATGTTATTTGGCATATCTTTTTCATCAGTTAGTTAATTATAGATTTATTTTTTGTGTCAATGACAAATTTTCACCTGCTGTTATGTTACAGTAAGTTAAATTATTCAAGTTAATTGGCAAGATAGTTTTAAATTGTATTTACCCTTTTCAGCTTGTCAGAATGTCAGCTCAAACAACAAAAAAACGAAAATGTTCAAATGGAAGGAGCAGCAAAAGAGATTTTTTAAGAATCATCAAATGAAAGATTTGGCATGATCAAAGAGAGTGATAAAGCACTATGCATCTTATGTTCTGAAACAGTGATGTGCAGGATTTCCTCTGCAAAATAGCATTATAAAACTTCATAAATGGCTTTGTGATAAGAGTGAGCGAAAACAAAAAATAACATTTCTTGAGAACTCAGCAACAACAACATGCAGTCATATGTTTTGAGGCAGTTCCAGCTTAGTTGCTGCTAGTTTTGAGAGTTCAAAGATTTTGCTCAACATGTAAAACCACTCAGTGATGGGAAGTATATTGAAGAATCATGGCTATAATATGCTCCTTTCCTTTTTCACAGTTTTCCAGGAAAAGAAAAAAAAAAATTTTCAGCACATTAACAAACTGACAGCAAGTAGAAACACAGTGAAAGATGAAATATTAAAGATGAAAACAAACAACAGAACAGCTAACAAAAGATATTGGTTCATGCAAATTCCTTTCCATTTATCTTGATGAGAGCACTGATGTTACATCATCAGCTAGGCTAGCCATTACTGCTTGATTTTATACGGGTTATCAAATCTACAAAGAAATTTTTTAAGTGTGATTATAGGAATAAACTTGCTGATGTAACTAGTACTGCATGCATAGCTCTCAAAACAACCAAATATAAGCCTGATATAAAACATCTGTCATCGTTGGAGCAGCAGCAAAAGTCTCACTAAAAGTAAAATATGCTGATTTTCCTTCTTGCATTTTCTTGTTTTTTATGTTACATAACATGAACCAAAGCTTATTATTTCACAAAATGCTTTCTGTTAATAATAAAATAATGAATAAACATAAATAAGCAAAAGGACTCCTTAATGAAACTTTGTAGAATGTATAGCAACTTCCTGCTGTGGAGACACAAGTGTAGAGGACAATGTTTTGAAAGTCTTCTGACAGCAGGCAGTTGCCATCCATTCTACAAAGTTTCATCATGAATATTCTGCCTAAACAATCTATCAAAAAAAGGACTCCTTCTTCTTCCCTAAAAAGGTCCATTATTATTGTTACTAATTCATTTATTATATTTATTGTGAATTATTATACTTATTAATAACATGTAACTCATAAAGCTGTTTCATTTAAAATAATTCAGAATAATAATAAATAATAATCTGCTGCTAAAAATTACCATGGGCATGCAAGATAAATTTTTAAAAGATTATCCCCAATTTGGGCACACACTCTCAAAAAGGTTCACCATCCCTGCCTTGGACTAACTAGTATTTTTGTCAAGGTAAACAGATAACAATTTCACATCCTTCAACAAACTAATGTTATTAATGATATTTTTCTGCAGTTTCTACTGAATTCATTTAAATATAAAATTCACTGTATAAAAAAGAAGTCAATTACAAATTTTCTTTTTAATTTAAGTGTCCTTATTAAGGAGATAAACACTGGCTTCCAAACTTCCATATTTCATGAAAACATAAAAATCTTTTCATTCCTTTACATTCACAATCAGAGTCCTATGTTGGGAATATCAAAAACTGCAGTCCGTGTGGAAAATAACTTAAGTTTCAACTTATAATATTTTAATACTGAAAATGAGAATCTGGTGTTACAATTTTGCGTGCAAAATGTTTTGCTTCTAATGTTGTTAATCAAGTAATGGCATCCTTTAATAACAAAAAAAAAACAAACTTCTAAATATAAAAACAACATGTGCACAAGAACATTTTTAGTCTTTCTAGGTCTTTGAAATTAGAAATGGGTGATCAGTGGAACATGCTAAATGACTGATCATTGAGCTCATAAATCAATTATTCCCACGAGTCTTGGATATGAAGTAATTAAGAACAGTAATAATTAGAAATATTAATTCTGATAACTATAGTTGAGTATTTTGGTGAGTAGCAATACAAATTTATTATGCTTTATAACCTTGAATGTTATTTTGAGAGATAGATCAACACTGTACACTTGTGAGTTTAGCCACAAATATTATACAGGGGCAATTTTTAAAGTGAAATTATCAAGGATCATATTGTAATAACAGAGTAGAGAAGAATTATTTGTCTTGTCAACTATGATCTAAAGCAATTAAACCAGCTTTGTGTGGGCTTTGATGAAAAAAAGAGCAAATTATTTAAAGTTAACATTTTCTAACATTGAAAATATATTTCCAATAGATACTTACCTCACTTCACTCACAGCTATCTCAACCTTTATTTCCCCTCTAAGCACCAATACACTTTTTAAAAGCACACCAGTCTATTAAACCCCCTGTATTTTTTGCATTATTACAGCAATATATGTTAATCATGTGACTACTCTCCATCAATCCCATTGCACCATCTATTATAATGCAGGTAGCTCCCTCTAACCCACAATCTTCACTTTTAGAGAACTTTTAGAAAATGTTAACTTCCAAAACAGCAATACTTCCAAACACCATTAGAAAGGTAGAGGGGCTGGTGAAGGCACAAAAACGAATAATCAAGCAGAGAGTGACTGCTGTAAAAAAAGCAGATGTGACACAACTAAACTATGACACACACATGTGAGGTGTAGCACTACCTCTGGGAAAGGCATGTCCTTTATTCAGTAAAGAAGATAAGACATGTAGGGTTGAAGCAAACAGAATATATGGCTAGTGCTAGAGGGTTGTATATGAATAGGATAAGAGATATTATACAAAGTGAGGTCCAAGGACAGAAAAAACATGGAAGCATCGTCCACAAGTTTGTAAAATCAACAAGTGCAGTCCATCCAGCAAAAACATCCAGGGGAAGTGCCTTGGATTGATATCAAAATTGCCAGGCAAAAACATCTGGGAGAATCCCCTTTGGAGACAATGGATTATGTCAAGTGTGATGCATCTGGACAGGAAACATCCAGTGAAAACATTGTGCATAAAAGATTTTGTGCCATGTTGTGTGTATAATATGCAGCAAAATAACAACAGATAAAATCAACAAGTGCAGTTTGCCTGGACAAAAACATCCAAAAGAAGCAATTTCAATTAATATCAAATTAGTTAACTGAGATCTGCCCAGAAGGAAAACATCTGGGGGAAAACTCCCTTGGTATACATTGGATTATGTCAAGTGCAATCCATCAGGGTAGAAATCCATCAAGTGGAAGAGCTTTGCATAATATATTGGATGTTGTATTGTGTGTATAATGTGCAGCATAACAATGATACCCCTATTCTCATCGAGTAAGCATATATGGCTTAGAGATAGTGTTATTATACAAAATCCATTCATGAGGAGACCTCCATATTCCACCACTCCAATGACTGGAAACCAGAAGTGGCAAGGACCCCACACTCTACTAAAAGAAAGAGAGCAAAAGATGCACTGAGTATCCAGAGGAATGACTGACCAGAGATATTGCAGTGGGTGTCTACATTTCCCTCACTTGAATAACAGAAAGACCAGGATTGTAAAAATCATAAGTCAGTGGAAATGGGTAAAAACCTCTATCAATTTTATACATGAAATCTATAAGTGATGGTTCTCAGGACATAGATAGATAGATACTGAAAAAAAAGTGATGTACATAGATGTAAATACACCACCAGAAGTGTTCAGTGGTCTTACAGAAACACACTATCATCATAGCGACTGTTGGAGGAGTACAAAGACATAGTGTAAAATATAAAATTCAACATACCACACACAGGTGAACAGGTATGTACAATCTTCTTAAGAGGAAGACATCTGTCAGATGAAGACACAGCAAACTCAAACAGAGAAAAAATGACTAAAGTTTAGGGAATTGTCCACACACCAGCCTGAAAGATTATTTTCAAACAACGATGGAGCCAAGCAGCTAATGACAGCATGTAGATGGTAGCCTACAAGTATGACATTCAAACATGCCATGCATAGGAGTTAACAAACCCAATCCATGAGCATAATATGGGAAAGATCAGAGGAAACAGGAATTCCATGGAACAAAGAGACAGGAACAATAATAACAAAATGAGAGAGAATGAGCTGAATAACAAAGCAGGGAACAAACTGGACAAAGGAGATGATTCAAAAATGAATAAGAAAGGAAGGGAAGAGAAGTAAAGGCAAAATGACCAACTTGGTTAGCTGACATTTAGGGAAAGAATGTTAGATCTGGATAATGAAAATCATATAAGAAATAATAAATAATTTCATAAAAATTGAATCAACAATGTCCACTCACCAAGAAGGGAAGGTCTGAGGTTGTAGAACAAATATCTTACAAGGAGCATATTGCAAAAGGTTCAAGGAAGAACAGACAGGACAGGATACGAAGAACAACATGAAGATTCCAATTCTGCAGAACAAAGGAAGTATCAAATGAACCAGATGGTAGAAATGAAACAACCCACAGAAGAGAAACTTTCTGAAAAAAAGAGAAAAGCGAGTCCATAACCTGAAGCATGAGACTGGACATAAAACACAAAAACAGAATATGGTGAAAATGGGATGAAAAATGGCCAATCACGGTGGTCAGAGAAGTGAATAGCACAAAGGGGTAGAGCCTGTTGATCCATGAAGGGGCAGAGGAAATTATGTCCTTGCCAACCGATCTGTAGCAACCTAGAGAACACAGGAAGGAATGATCTAGATATGGAAAAAGACCCAGAAGAGGAGGAGTATGAATGAAGGGTGGGCATACGGGGGTGAGCTCCTGAGCTGAGGCATGTAATCAGACAAAAATCACTCTGAAAGGAGTATGGAGATGTCTGAATTTAAAAAAAAAAAATCAAATCAGAGATGACTGAGAAGCAGAAAGAATAGAGAATAGGATAAGGTTTATTGCTACAGTAAGGGTCGGAGCAGAGGGAACCACAGCTGAATGATCAATACAGAAGAACTAGCAGAGCACAGCAAGGTTTGGCATAGATAAAGGAAGAGGACCCAAATCATATGTAAAATTGGAGGGTAAGCATATAGTTGAAGTCCCCTCGAATCTTGACTGAAAGCATCTATCTCCACAGCTGGACTGAAGACTAAAAGGAAGAAAATGTGGTATACCAGTGAATGGGAAAAGCATACAAACATGCAGTGTTTCCTTCGGTAAACACACTCAGAGTGAAATGTAAGGATGAAGATTTACACCATTCTGTAAAGAGTCTGGTGGGGTGTGATAAGAGATATAACACAAGAATCAAAACTTGAGGAGCATGACTTGCTAGGATAGTAATGTCAAGGTCATTGTACCAATACATGAAATCCAGAGTCTAAGCAGACAGAGATCATTATGTGGTTCCTCCCTTTCTAGGTGGTAAAGCTAATCATAGTGGAATTGCAGAAAGAACCCAAACCATCGTCCTTTGTAGGAAAGGGAGGAAAAGATACACAGCCAGGTAAAGTGTCAAAGTACCAGGATGTGGATATGGAGAGTCGCCTCCTCGATTGACAAATGACCCAAAACTCAGAAGGATCAAGGAAAATGGGATGGTCCAAGGGATCATGAGAGAAGTTCCACTGATCAAGAAGCATCCAATGAAGAAAATGTGTGTGTATGTAATCCAAGGGAATGAGCACTTCCAAAGAAGTAAATTAATATGTTCAACTAGGGGAAATCATGAAAGAAAAGGTAAAGTCACATGGCAAAACAATCTATGCAACTCATCTGGTGCCAAGAAAGAGGAAGTAACATTTTTGACCAGGCTTTGACTTTATTACAAGTAAAATCAAGTTTTTAATGTCATAACAACAAATAATTGTAAACAATATGCGAATGAATATCAACAGAACTTCACCTTAGATGCTTTGACTAACTGGCGATAATCAATCACTTTAGTTGCATATAGAATTACAAATTATCCTAAACTCTCTAATAACCATAATAAAGTACAAAACAGTACCACAAAGACATTGATTTTCAAGTTTATATAAAGTTCAATGACATAATACAAACACACAAACACACACAAATTATGTCTAACCATACTGCTGAATGTTAGACGCTTGCACGTAATACAACAAATTTTATGTGCTATTCCAATGTTGTTTTAGTTATAGTGCCTAATTCATGTTGAAAGGCAGCAACTGATTAACACAAAGAAATGGAAAATTCACAACTAGTCACAGTTTGTAAAATGGAAGTACAAGGGTAAATAGTTTTTCTATGAAGCC
This sequence comes from Tachypleus tridentatus, assembly GCF_004210375.1. Lineage (NCBI taxonomy): Eukaryota > Metazoa > Arthropoda > Merostomata > Xiphosura > Limulidae > Tachypleus > Tachypleus tridentatus. The sequence goes on from NC_134833.1 coordinate 102,525,072, forward strand.
TCACATTTCTCATATAACTTGTGTTACAAAAGCACAATGTCCAAGTTCCAGAAACGGTGTTACACATGAAAAAAGTTTAAAATATCTCACCATTGGTCTTTCAGAATATCCAAGCAGATTGCTCCTGTCACAGAACTAATGTTTGGATGCCATATTTTTGTCATAAACTTGACCTGAAGATAAAAAATAAATAAATAAAAAAAGATCTCTAGAAACAAACAAATATAAGATGCAAAATAACTCATCTAATTTGTCACAATTTAAGCTTTTCTTTCAAATAATACATACATATAAAAATAATTCAGTATAAAAATATGTTGTTTTATTAAAGAATACTACAACTGTATAACAGTTCATTATTTCAACATTTTGAAAAATACATTAATGCATTACACTGTATTTGACTTTGTTAAAACCCAACTCTTTCTAAATGCAACATTAAAATTGTATGCTTTACAAATATATATGAAAAAATCAGTTTAATGTTTCTTGAATTAAATTTTAAAGACAATGAGCATATAAAATGCGAGATACTTAATTATAAAAAGGAAAATAATTATGAAAGTGAAATAATGAATACACACAACTACTCTTTTATTTTAGATCAAGAAAATTATAAACACTATGAACTAAAAACTAAATCAAACCTAATAACCAATTTTTTCTTTCATGTACTTTACAAAATATTGGTTGAGAACTTTGATAAATTTAAATTTTATTCAACCATAATGGTACATGTAGACCTGACTGCTTACACTGACTAATTACCTTATATGAACCTATTAAATTCCCTTGGAAATCAAGATCAGCATGTAATGCCTCACACTTACAAATATTAACCTTCTTCCATTATTCTCAAAATTATAAAATTTATATTACTAACTAAAATGACAACCACTGCTGCTAAATCATCCATATAAATAAAAAGAGATGCAGATTTAATGGAAATCTCCAATACAGTTTTTAATACTTTTTATGTTACCATTCTTAAAAATAATTTTGTATCATTATTTTCAGTGTAACTTGTATAATAACTTCATCATACATACCTAGTTGAATATGTTTTTCTGTAATATTTAACAGCTCACTTATGCTTCTGTAAGATTATTTGCTTAAAATATATATTTATGTAATAAATATAACAAATTAAAGCTTTTAACTATTAAATGCCATGTTTCAAAACAAAACATAGCAACCACACTATAAAAAATTATGATTATTGTTTCTTTCAATGCAACTGATTTGATTATAAAGTTACAATATCCTTCATACATATCACCCTTAGTGTTCTATTTCCATTTCAACTTTATCATTCAATCATTTCAATAAAATTTCTGGTAGTTTAACTATGTCCTGAATTGTTTTCACTATTAACTCATATCATTTTACTTTCTTCTATGTTTCAAAGAACAAAACACTCTTTACAAATATAAAGTTGAACATTTTAAAAGTAGATATCATTCTGGAAACCCATCTATGCATTATTTCTCAGCATGTTAATATCCTTCCTATAATAAGAGCTAACGTATTACAACTACAGTATTCCAAAATATTGCACAATGTTATGAGTTTCTTACTTTTGTATTCAGAATTTGTATATAAAGATTGCAAAACTTTATTACATAAAAAACTTAACATTACTATTTACAGCCCAGATACCCTACCGATAAAACAATACAATTGAATATTTACAAGGAAAAATTTAAGAACAATATATTTAATTAGATATTCTTATTACAACATATCATGTATTGATCTATACAGGTAGCTTACTTTGATCAGAAGGTACCATGAAGTTACAATTAATTACTGAAAAGTGCAGGAGGAGGACACCTCATTGCAGAGTGTGTTCATCTCAACCACACTAAACATACTCAAACTGCAAAAGAACTCAAGTGGAATTATAACGAGTGAACTGCACTGCATTGACAAAGTCACTACCATCCCACTTCCTACTATATGGGCATCCCTTGTTATAACTCCAACAGTTAGGCCCCAAACGATGAAGAACATCTATGATTTGTCACCCCAGCAACTAGAAACTGGTAAGTGGCAAGGGTTTCCTGTGCTTCATTCAATGAGAAAAAGGACGTGAGGTAATTCACAACGTGAAAACTTGGAGAAAACGTCTGCATTAACTTCAGTCCTGAAAGATCATTTATTAAAGACAGTGAAACAGGTGTCTGTGTAACCCAATATTTGAAAACCAAGTAAGTGCAAGCCAGAGAAGTAGGTAAAACATTCCCCGGCGCTGGCTTCTTCCATGACAGTACATGGAGTATGTATGCACTGTCTGGATCAGACACCAGTCAGATATACAGATACAGCATAAAGGTTGCTTCAAATGGTTTTGTGGAACACCTCATTTCATAGTAGATATATATTGAGCCAAGAGTGGATATAATGAATGCTTATTGTGAGAAATAAGTATACTTGGGAAGCACAATCAGCTGCCTAGTAGATAATATCAGTGAATGTTGTAATAAAGAAAAGAGAAAGGTACTCACTAATTTAGAGACAACAGATAGATTATAGAACAGCAAGTGGAGGTAGACAGTAACCTGCAGGAGACCAGAAAGCTAGATAAAGAAGACTGGATGATGAAGTTGTGAATAGTAACCACATGCTTGTCTGAAGGATCTATCCAGGAGCCACTGGAAATGAGATGGAAGGAAATGAGTGGGGTGATGAATATGCATAGATGAAAGGGAGATGAGTCTATGAACACCAACCCAGTAACGAGTAGACTAAACATAGCATCAGTCAGACTCAATTTGTAAGAGTAGAAGGAGAAATGTTTCTGGAGGAAGATGAATCCCAGGGAATGAACAGTCAGTTACTGGATTCTCTTATGTGTGAGGTACAAGACACATAGTGACAAATGGCAAAAACAGGATCAAATGACTTGCCAATCATAGAAGTGAGATATAAAATGAAGCAAAACATAAAAGAAAGAGCAGTCACCTTCCTGAGCAGCCAAGGTCTTAGGGAGGAAGAACCAGTTACAATAAGGAAAATATACAAATGATGGAAGAGGGTAGTGGAAGAATTTATAGTGTAAATATCAGAATGACAGCAACCATAGGTGAGAAATAAGAGGAAATAGATCTTGTGGGAAAGCTGGTATAAGACAGCAGTTGCTAATGGTTCAAATGTTTCATGGGCATAAGTGAACAGAATAACACTGAGGTCTCAGTCACACATGGAAGTGAGTAGAGGAGGTCTATGGAAAAGAAAGGAAAGGATTTTTTTGGTATTGAATTTTGCACAAAACTACACAAGGGCTACCTACACTAGCCCTCCCTAATTTAGCAGTGCAAGGCTAGAGGGAAACAACTAGTCATCACTACTCACTGTCAACTCTTGGGCTACTCTTTTACTAATGAATAGTGGAATTTACTTTCACATTTTTATGCCCCCAAGGCTAAAAGGGTAAGCATGTTTGATGTGATGGGGATTTCAACCCGCAACCCTCTGATTACGAGTGGGGTGACTTAGCCACTTGGCTATGCCAGGCCAGGAAGGAAAAGAACAAGTTAGAGAGAACTGAGGTATGAAGAAAGGTGAAACACTGTTGAAAAGGTCACATGACAACTGATAATAGTGGAGACAACCAGTTGAATAGCCAGGCAGCAAAAGAGGAAAGGTGGCTAACAGCAGGACAATCAGGAGGAATGTGATAATTGCAAAAGATAAGCCACTTATACTAGTAGGCATCCAATGTGGAAGGGAGAGAGAAAATATAAATTAAAAAAGTTTTACAGGTGAGGGAAGAGGGCCAAGATCATGGAAGATTGATGTGAGGTTGAAGAAAGATAGAAGGATATAGTGGCAGAAGTAGAGGGGGTCAGGTTGTCAGGTGGCACAAAAGGGGTAACTGAGGTTAATGAAGAAGGTCAAGAGTTTGAAATCAAAGAGTCCTGGAATGGGTAGCCATTTAGTTGTTGATTCAGGAATGAATCATAATGAAATGATCCACAAGGAAGGATAAGAAATGGGTGCATACCAGTTTGGATGGAGGTAATGAAACACTGATGGTGGTATCAGATAGATCTAGTCATAAAGACAGATCCTTGAGCACAAGAGGGAGCAGATAAACCACTGAAATTGAATATTCCAGTGAGTGGTTTTACTGGTAGTACAAAACCATTGAAGAAAGTGCACAAACCAAAGCAATAAGTGGTTCCAGTGAAGCCATGGTCTCCAAAAGCAATAAAACCTCTTACACAATATTATCACAAAACATTCTCCAGGAAACAATATACTGTGTGGGAGTGAGGAAAGACTTGATAATGTCAGCAAACACCATCTCCTTTAGTTGTTGTAGAAAGATAAGATCTGATGGAGGAGGAAAGAAAACAGAATGAGGGATGAGAAAGGGAGGAAAAGTGTAGAAAGAGTTCATGGATAAGAACCAGAGTAATCCATCTGTGTAATGAAAAGTGTAACCACAGGTGCATAAGCATAACAGCTCTACTTGCATAGGACCTTACTCAACTTGGTTGTCACTGATGATCTTGAAAAGTCTAACATTGAGTAAAAATTGAACAAGTAGAAGAGGAAGGGCAAAAAGCAGAAATTGAGTGATAGGAAATAGAGGGACTAGGATGAAATACAGAGAGGTAGGGAGATATTTGGGAAAGTGAGAAAATTAAGGGCAAGGATTGATGATACGTAGCATTTGCCTGTAATTTAATAGAATCAGAAATATCCAAAACACTTCGAGTCTAAGAAAGGGGGTTATGCAAAGATCTTGAAGAAAGGAAGAAAGAAGTCAAACCTGGGAAATCCTGATAAGAATGAACCACATAATCAAGGATGGGGCAGAAGAAGCAGAATGGACCATAATAGAAAATATAAGGGATCAAGAACTGGCCAAAAAATCATCTGGAGAATAGTATAGTGTTTCAGACATAAGGTACAGAGATGAAAGCTAAAAATGTATTATAAGAAGAAACAGGCAAAGACAGAAGTATTGAACTCTGGAAAGCAAAACCTATGCCCCTCAAACAAGTGAAAGAGATTCCAAATTTTGAAAATTAAGACAGAGTTAGAATGAGTGTAAGAATCAAACTAATGAAGAGAGTGTTACCTGAGGTTGTGGGAATGTAGATGGCTGAGGGAGGAATCAGCTCAAATGGCAAGATGTTAGAAATAAGATTATGAAAGAGTAAATAAGTTGTATAACACAGGGGAAAGAGAAAGGATAGTACATAACTGTAATATTAAATCCTGATAATGCTGAAAAGTTTGAGAGTTTTCTTAAACAAAAAGAGAAGTTCTCCAAAACCCAAGCAGGAACAGGAAACAAGTGATCAAATTTGTTCTCCTCATTCTTCCCTCAAAACTGGGAAAAAGAATATCTGATGAAGGAATTGAAGCTGAAGGTCCTGAATGTGCAAGGGAATCTAATGCCCTATGCACAATGTTTATCACATCATCCTCAATCAATGTGCCAAAGTTGATACATGGCTTATGTGAAGAAATTATTCATTCAAACACATAGTAGAAAATGTTACATAAACATATCAATTCAAAGTTTGTAGAGAAAATGAAGAAAATTAAGTTTTTAAACTAGAAGATCTTGTTAAATTGGAATAAAAACATGTTTGATGTGTTCAGTACCAAGGAAAACAATAAAGTTTCACCAGTGCAAATACATAGAGGGAGTGTGTGCGTGCGTGTGTGTTTTCTTATAGCAAAGCCACATTGGGCTATCTGCTGAGCCCACTGAGGAGAATCAAACCCCTAATTTTAACATTGTAAACCCATAGACTTACCTCTGGATTAGCAGGGGGATAAAGAGGAATTTAATGCTCTAGGAGGTGTGCTGTGACCCTACTGGTTAGAGGGCTTTTGCCACATTATGGCATCATTATTTAATAGCACAATTCTGGTGAAATACCATGAGGTTAAGTGAAAATTCACTGAAAGGTGCAATGCAAATCTCTGAAGCAGATACACAGGAAAGATAGCTTAGCTACGTGGAGAGGTGTGGTAATATTGTCTCAGAATAAATGTTTCCAACACTTTTTGTATTTAAGTTAAAAAGCCAAACAAATGATAAGTTTCAGGCATTCTGTTTTACCATTTGATTATTGTTTACATTTGAAACTGTATTAATTATCTTTTGGACAACCAACATAGTGAAAATGTTTAAAGTTAATAAAGACTGGCTTCTGAAAGCAAAAGGTCTCAATTGTGAAGCACTAACTTTCTTATATTCATTTACAGTTTTCATTTATTGATGTATATTTTTTACAAAAGAAACTAAAATTTAAATATTCAAAAGTTACTAGATTAGATATAAAAGTAACTGATTCTTTGAATGTATAGTTAAACAATTAGCAAACAACACTACTTGCCCACAACTAAGGAGTAATATTATTTAAGAAATAATTATAATAATTATATAATATTAACAAAGGCAAAATTGAAATAGAGTGAATAAGCTCACTGCCAGAAATGTGTTTGGAAAAAAACATACTGATTTACGATTTTCAAATTCCATATCTGTCAGAGTAGGAAACCTGAGCCTCTTCCCCTCACCACAACACATATGATTGCTTATAAGGAGCTGGTTTAAGTCTTCTGGGCCTTAAATAATCATTAAACATCTTTCTTTGTTTTTATAAAAACAAATTTCAGGTTAGCCACACTTACATTAATGAACTCATTTGTTTTACAAACATTCAACAAGTATAACGTTTTGTAACTAAAAATACATTTCTATAAAAAAATCAAATTTACTAATACCAGATGTACTTGTACAAGATTCCCAGGTGTTCTGTTTCAAAAATTAATAAAACCAAAATTAAGAGTAACAACTATCTTTATTTCTTGTTTTTTATCTTCATATGTCATGCTGTATTATAGCTTAATTCTTTCCATGATTCATGATGTGCACATTTTACTGACATCACAATAGTACAACTGAAACATTAAGCATTTCTTATATGATATCAATTTAGTGTTACCAGCCAACTGACAGACAAGACACCAGTGTGATGTGACGCAAGTGATTAAAAGATGTGACCCCTCCAAGCCGCCTATTGAGGGAAATTATTTCAAAATTTCTTATAACAAGTAGCACTCTTATGTTAATAAATCTTTCTTTAATGAAAAAAAAAACAATAAAATGAAAAAAATAAGCTAGTTTAACCAAGTAAAGTTATTAAAAATAAAAATCAAACCTTTGGAGGGTTAAATGGATAAGTTTCAGGAACCTTTATCTCTAAAATAAAATTTCCTCCTTCATATGGTGTATCTGGTGGCCCAGAGATTTCTCCTTTGAGTTCTGTGTAATTATCATTAACCAGCTCCACTTTGATGGCACATTTTGCTACCTAAAAAATAAAACATTTGCACTTACAAAATAAATTATAAATGACATAACCAAATAATATAGCATAACCATACATTTTTAACTTATATGAGAATTATCACTTGTCAAGTTCTACTTAACAATACTGAGAAAAGGAATACATTTACTAAAGTAAATACCAAAAACCAAATGATAAAATAAAGATTGAGAAAAGATAGATACAATTCATACAATTAAAACTTTATAAATCACTCAGAAAATATACAAAACATAATATTTAATAAATTGTATGTTTAAAATAATAATGTACAAGATATATCTTTGTACATATTTGGCTTTTGCAAGCAGAATTTGCCTTTCTAATTAATAATTTGAAAACAATGATCTTCAAGTAAATTATAAAATGTAAAAACAGTAAGAGAAAATTTACGAAAGCTAGTTTTAAATACCAGTTTCCTAGAAGAAAAGGCCAGACAGAATGTCTTAATGACATTATTTGAAGTAGTGAATTAGGCTTGGTAACTTACTGAAGGTAAATACTTTTAAATGGCATAACTGTAGTTTGTTTATGTAAAATGTTTATAAACATTAATAATTACCTCAGTGTACTTGATCAATGTACTATGGTGTAATAACTCATGCATTTGGTGCTCCTAGAAATGGGATGCCAAACCACACTATTGGCCATTTTATGTTAACACTAAGGTACACCCTTGTGCAAATTAATTGAAACAAATGGTCATTTTACAATATTTTCAGCATGGCAGCTGGTGTAGGCTTGCTGAACCCGTTGATTTCCTTTAATAGTCATTGTTTCACACAGATGGTGTCATTAGCTGTGTTTTGCAGTATGGTCGATCTATTTTTGGGACATATGACAAAATTTTGAGGAATATTACGTCATTCGAAATTGCGTTAGAAGGGCAAGGAGACCAGTCAAAAAACAATTTCTTAACAACTCAATGAAGAAAAAATGGTATCAATGGGGTCTGAAGTACAAGAACTGGATGCAAGAACAATGGAGGAAGATGTTATTCAGTGACGAGATCCATTTTTTCGTACAGGGTAAAAGAAGTCTGCATGTTTGCAGATCTCCAAGTGAGAAACTTCGAGAATCTCACATCAATCAGTTCATAAAACATCCCTTGAAGAAGATGTTTTGGGGCTTTTTCAGCTACTATGGCATTGGAGGCTTACATATCGTAGAAGGTACGATGCAAGGACCACAGTACATCAAAGAGAAGAGTTGTTCCAGAATTGAAAAAGAGATTTCCAGATGGATCTGGCATTTTTCAGCAAGATCTGGCTCTGTGCCACACGTCGAAAACTTATGAAGAATTTTATGACTACAACACGAATAAAGGTGCTGGACTGACCTGCAAACTCTCCGGACTTAAATCCTATTGAAAATCTTTGGGTGATTTGTAAAAAAAGACTTTGAGGAAAAGACTGTACTACAAAAGATAAGTTAATTGAGGCCATAACTGAGGTGTGGTACCGCAATCCAAAAAATTAGTAAAAATTGCAGTCAACTCGTGGTCTCAATGTCAAAGCAGATTAATGATGTTCTGAAAAATAAAGGAGGTCACATCATGTATTAATTTGTGAGTAATTTTTGGATTTTCAGAAATAAAACGTAAAAAATTGAAAAATATCGTAATTTTCCGTCTTGTTTCAATTAATTTGCACAAGGGTGTATGTTTTAACCTAATGTTTTAAATCACATAAACAAATACATATTAAACAGTTTACTCAAATAATTCACTATTTTCAAAATACGTTAAGGTGTTATATAAAGTAGTCTTTCAGCTGAAGTTTTCCTATCCAAGATCTTGGGTTTGATGAATTTCTGCATGAGATGGTTAGTTACTGAGGAAATGTCATACACTAAAAATGTAACCATTGACTTGTTAGTCTACAAGTTAGCCAAAAAAAAAGCTACAATGTCATTGCAACTGAACAAAAAAAATTAATGCTTTGCACAAACTTACTTATCATTCACTTGGTTCTGGCAACTTATTTCATTCAAATTTCTTCATTTAATTCTCAGCTGACCTCCAGACTGTTAAAACTTATTGACAGATCAAGACACTTTTCAACCACTGATGTTCAATAGCCCTCAATGGCATAAAAGAAGATTCAATCCTATAACTTTCATGTAATCTTCCTTCCTACCTGAAGAATCTTTGTAAACACAACATAAGATGCTGAGAATTGAAATTCCTCATGCTATTATTATTGCATCTGATGTGAGGAGGTTATACATGATATACAATCTAAAGGATACTATTTTTTCCTAATAAGATATCATAGTTGACTCTGCATTATGTTGTAGAACTTACAATTGACTGAGAGACCATCCACACTAATATGGATCAAGCTGTGTAGATTTACATGGTTGCATAACTGCTGATTTAAAATGGCTGACCTTAGATTTTGCAATCCTCAGAAATTATAATACACAACTGGTCACTTGTTTAGACAACATAAATATGCATCAAGTTTAAACTTTAGCATAACTGAATACTCCAGTTTGTGTCATCTCAGTTCTCACCTCAATTTGAAAACAGGTGTTAGACCTATTTAATTCTTAATAACATGTTATCTTTCAACCAAAACTTCTGAAAAACATTTTAAACTGTTCAAAATGCAAAATTAGGTATTACATGAAAAATTGTTTTGTTGGTGAATTGTAAAATGTATCATTTATTTCAATAATAATAAACTTTTGTTCCAACATATGAAAAAAAAAAGCCTAAAACTGAGGTCGAAAGTATCTAATTACAATATGTTCCATTTCACTGTCTCAGTATCTTATATGAATGTCTATTTGCTATTCCTGAACTTGTTTAAAGATTCATCAAACTGATCAAAAATGTCTGATTTTCAAAAGCCAGCTTTGGAAGTGCTGTACAATACTGAAGACACATATACATGATGTCTTTCTTTCTCCAATGAAAATGTAGCAACTATGATACACCCTGGAAATATAACATGAAAATATTCATCAAAGTTTTAATTACTTACACAAAACATTTCTAATTAATGTGTGCAATGCTCATTGAATATCATGATTAAATATATCATTTTTTGACACAGAATATAAAAGTCCTTGACAAATCTCATGGTGAGGACACCATACCTTGGAGAAGAGGGTATAATCATATTGCCAACAATAAGTGATATATCAGCTCTGTAATACTGATCACCATCTTGAGTTTTTCACTTTAATACCGACATATCTTGAAATCATTTCCAGTGTTGACACAACTTTTCTGTGCATGTGCTTCTCCCCTTTATTATGAGACTTAAAAAGCACTTTAATCTGCTTAGTCCAATGTAAATATCCTTACAGTATATACAAGTGTTACTGAATATATACTTCCACATGTGACTAATTATTATCAAATTTCAGGTTTCTGGTTCCATTACCATGGTTTTTATTCACAAAAACATCATATAACAGTCTAATTTACAAGCAAGGAAGCAGCAGTAAATATGCAAGTGACCAAACCAGAAGTCATACTGAATATACAAGTTATTGAACAAGAAAGTACATTATTTTAGAATATTTTGTATTGATATTGTAATTTTTCTCTTTTGTATATTAATTCAAATAAAACCATTTTTTTCTGAAATTTACATATGCATAAGAAGTGTCAAGTGTTTTCAAGCACTTTTTGATACTCAATTCACATTTGCAGCTTTGAGCACTTTATAAGCCTATATAAACCCCGATAGTATGCTGTTTTCATTACAGATATTGGTTGTACATAATCACTTTAAATTATAATAAATAAAGAAAAATGTAATAATTTTCCACCTTAAAAACTCCTAAGCCACAATGTCAATGTCAAAGGGATAAAAAGCACAATACATGGTGTGGCCTTTAGCCCTATGTTCACTAAATACTAGTTAAATGTGCATGTGCTAAGGTTAGCATAAAATGCAATTAACTTATTTAGTGCTAACACTCATAATAAATATTAACAAGAAAAAGATATGTCAGTGTTTATATTTTAATTAGTATTTGTAATGGAATATATCCCTATTTCTATTCATTTCAACTGCTTGAAATGGAAAGTCTGCCACACAATGTGTTGCATGATTAGTTTCTATGCAATATGTCACCAGAAATGTTAACCTTAAGTAATTTTGTATCATGAATTTTAGGCTTAGGATAAACAACAAAACATAATAACAAGACTTCTGTTAAACTGTATTGTAAATTGAATATTTATTTAAATTGCTTTTATACTTTCAGTTTTATTTATTACAAACATCTTGCTGATCTCTAAATATTTCACTAACAGATTTTACTCCTCCAGTGCATATCATTTGTCTCATTCCCATTTCACTGTAAAACTTAAGTAACATAACATCAAACAAATCCAACCATTTTGTACTTTTGTTTCATCAATTATTTTAAATATATAGATCCTGATTGTCTGGATTCTTCCCCCTTTTATTTTTCCATTTAATGACAATGAAATATAGAATATTCTAAAAAACTGGTTTTAAGTTTCCAATTTTCATTGTCAAAGTTCTATGAAAATACAAATTTTAAGTTAACCTTTCTTTAAAAATTGGAGGTGATGAGCTTTTTCTTCAGTTTATTGTAAAATTTATTTTAATATAATCTCTAAGATCTCTTATATAACCATTAGTATGTATGCTTTAAAGACAAACACATTTGACCATCTGATTCTGAATCCCCCCCTAAAGTAATTGTATGGCATGCTCAATTCATTGTCACAGAAACGTAGAACTTTCTTCATAGCAATGAAGTGACTAAAGTTTTCTAGACTTCTTTCAAATGTTTTCAAGATGAAAGTACTGGAAACGAAAGACGGATATCACGGAAATGGCAGAAAGTTTATCAATGCAGAATATACTCAAAAATATTATGCAAGAGTGCCAAATATGCTTTGCAAACAAATTTCCCCTTTTGTCTCCAACATTGATTGCATAATTAATAATTATTCTAATCACTTATAATACAAGAGAAGTTCCCAGAAATAAGCTTGAATTGTTTAATCATCACTTTTTTTACCATTGAACATAAGAAAATGGATAGAGGTACTAATACATTCACCGCCATATTGGAACTATAAACTTCCTGTTCCGGTTCACACGATTCACATACTATAAAATGAACATTCATGACGTTTCTGGACAGACAAATCAAGCATGTTCCTTGTTACGGTACTGTATTGTCAATTACTGTCAATATAAGCTATATTCACATTTGTTTCACTGTGTTGCTTGTTTCACATGATATTGTTAATATTAATGTAACTGTTAGTTATTTAGGTTCTATCTTACTTAGCCTAAAGGAGGCAAATTCTCACCTCTTCACTTCTAACGACCTCCTTAAATTCACGTTTAATTCTCTGCACTGCTATATTTGCCATTACTTCTTTTTTGATAAATAACAACTAACATCGACTGCACAAAAATATAAATTAAGTTCTAATCCTAATATTATCTGACGTTTACAATTTACCTTCGCCTACTCTACATCAACCACCCTCTAGTGTTGCAAAACAATATTAATTGTTAAAGGAAGTAATCCTTACCGAAAAATGAGCTCACAAAAATGTCGCAATGAACGTGTTATTTACATAAATACAAGTTATTGTAAATATTTCACTGAAAGAACAATATTCGAGTAAATAAAACAAGTTATTCACTAGATGATGAAAATGTTTTATATAGATATCAAGTGGTTAATTTTAAAACCGTTTTAAGTTTAGGATAAAGAATCATATTCTTTATATTCGCTATGTAATATTTTCAAGTATCAAACAATTAAACTCGCTATGAACAGCAGATTTGATCCAGAAATAATGTGTGTCTGATAACTTTACTGAGTTGTATGTTGCGTTAGAAATTACCAGATTGGACACCTCTTTGCACGGTGAAAAAATCTTTATTTTAACCAAAAAAAAAAAACACATAAACATTGTGTGTATAGCTATTGAGTGGGCGGTCGCTTTTACTGGAGAAGTTTGGTTTGGTTTGGTTATCTGTCGCGTAACTATCTGTGCTTGCCATCCCTAATTTAGCAGTGTAAAACTAGAGGGAAGGCAGCTAGTCATCACCACCCACCGCCACCTCTTGGGCTACTCTTTTACCAACGAATAGTGGGATGGACCTTAACATTATAACGCCCCTATGGCATGTTGGTGTGACGGGGATTCGAACCCGCGACCCTCAGACTACGAGTCGAGTGCCTTGACCATCTAGCTATGCCGAGCCTAGGATAAGTAAAATAGCTTGACAGATAAATTTGGTTCCTTTATCATAGTCTTACGTAAGAAGGGGTAAGGCATTCGTCAATTGTAGCACTGCAGCATTGTCAGCACAGCTAACAAAGGATATTATAGTTGGTAGTCCTTTCAGCTCAGATGCTACATGCTACTAGTTAAATTTCTATGAATTGAAGTCATGCCATTCGAACCTTCTGAACCTTTCTCGTTGCTTTAATTGATGTATTGTGGCATCATAATATCTAGTAGTGTATGAAACGTTCTAGACTGTTGTTGTATACACATTTAAAGAGAATATTAACGCTGAAGAGTTAAGTAAAATAAAACAAAGTGAAAAGGAAGGACTACGTTAAAACACAAATCCAAACCTCTGCCTAATGTTAGTTTTTATAACCAAAAACAAGCCAAAACAAAAATAAAATCGCTGCACCAAGTGAAAAGACCCCGGATACAGGCTATAATGTAGTATATAGAATGTGTCCGAGGTTTTGAGATGACTGAAGAAGTAAGACCCACATTGAGGTGGGATACACCGTCTATCAGTCTTAACCTCCATTCGCCAGTCTCACATTAAGAAAAAAAAATGTTACGTTTGTTATAAAATGGGACCCATTGCGAGTGAATAAAAGTCTTTCATCAATAAACAACAGCAGAAACGTAAACAAAAGGCAGCAGAAGCTACCTTCAGATATGGCACTGGCCTAAAACAAGAAAAGAGTGACTGTCAACATAGATGCTTTTGCTAGAAGAAACAGAATAGAGACAACTTCTCAGATTCACTAAAAGAAGGAAGTGTTATCACCATGATTAATCAGTGCATGACTGAAGAAAGTCATCGTATGTTTGGACAGAGTATAAGTTTTTGTAGGTCTTTACAAGGTGAAACTCCAATTATTTTCGTGTTTGTTTGTTACTTTTAATTAGCATGGGACCTCGAGGATGTCGTCAAACACTCATTCCATAGCGTTTTCCTTTCGCTAGCAGGAATAACGTTGTAGTGAAAATACAGTACAGCAATTTACCATCAAATGATATCAATGAACATAAAACTAATGTTACAGTAATCCACACATCTTGTGTTATTTTTAAACATCAAAGGTTATTATACTGTCAGAAGAATTTGTCGCTAGGATAAAAATTATCCAAATTGTAAGCTGAACGTTACTGATATTTTTTCATATGCCTAAATGATTACACCTTCAAGAAATTAGAGTGTGTATATAACTATGTGTTATGTTCAAACGACAAATAAATAAGCTCTAGATGAAAAACAGAAAATGTAACTTAGAAGTAGAAAATAACTTCCCACTGACCATCAGATATTGTGAATATACATTTAGATTTCTGTAATGATAAGTTTTTAATACAAAACCATTGTTAGAGTTAATGCATAGTAAACATACAGTTTGGTTTAGTTTCAAAGTTTATTCTTTAATGATAAACAGTAAACATATGTATGTGTGATAGTTTATTTAGATCTGTTTTGAGCTGTGGAGTAGTGGTATATGAATAGAGGGGCAAACCGTTTAGTTTTCAAATGTTTTGTATAATCTTTAAAGAACACTTCGATTACTTACCCCTTGTGTTTTATTAATGGTAATGCACTTGAGCAATTATATATAGCAGGTGTTATTGCATTAAGGTGTGTTTCAATATTTTATAAATTAAATTTTCTTTAATAGCATATAAGTATATCTTGAAGTTTTGTTCACAAATGTTTCAGTTTTCATGTTAAGTATGTGATTACATTAGACCAATAATTGACTATGCAGCTCCAGCTTGAATTACTGTAAGTGACAAAACAATCATAACCCAGCTGCAAATAATACAAAACACACTTCTCATAAAAGCGTACAGAGTTCCCAGAACAACATCATCTAAATTCATACACAAATATTCAAACATACTAACTATACCAGATAGACTCCTACATAGTATAATAACGTATTTTGATCAAAATTGGATGAAAAATGAATTATTATGCGAACTAGACAGGTACCTCATACATGATGAAGATAGTCCTAAACACCTCTCCCCGATCAACATATATTTTAAACATAAAAATAAATAAGTGAAAAAATAAATAAATACAATAATAATAAACATATATAGAGAGGGGGGGAAAGGCCACTTTCAAACTAGACTTCCTTCTATAAATGTATGAAATCAGTGCATGGACATTGCTCTGAAAAGGGTCGGAGAAATTCAACCCGCTCTAACCCTAAAGCAGTAGCCATATCAACCAACACTGTATGACCATATAAGTAATGGAAGAAGGAAGAGGTCAAAGAGCACCTGACCCTCCAGAGTGCATATGATTACCCAAATCCCGCGCGAGAGAGATAATTTGCTGGCGATTATTTTTTGTGAGAGTAAGGTCAAAGAAGGTTGAGTTGTAAGTGAACTCCTGAAAATACAGCAAACTTATAGACAAGACTTCTGACCTTCCTTTTGTGTTAGTTATCTTCATTTATCTGGACAAAAGAACACACACAAGCTTTCATAAAAGAAAGAAACAGAAACTGAAATACAAGAGGCAGCTTGAGACTTCACATGGTTGGCGAAAGCACGGGTCGCCATACATTGAGATACCGACAACTGCAAAGGACAGCAGTGACATGACATCTAGGAATCAAGATGCATGTTCTACCAGCGGCCCGAAAAACAAGCCAAGAAAGTCTAGTTCATTAGGTAGACAGAAATTAGAATTAGATTCAAACGAAGCAAACACCTCTCCATTAATGGCCTTATGTAATGAGACCAAAAAACAATTAACAACATTTAATTAAAAAATGATAGTAATTTGAGAAAAAAACGCAAAGCTAGAAGAAAAATAATAAAATTATTTAACTCTAGCGAAAACTAGTTAAACGATGAAGAAGTGGGAGAAACGTTTCATACTGTGATAGAGACAGTTTCATCCACCTCTATAAATAACGAAAATGAACTTACTAATCTAAATAGCACCTTGGATGTTGATAATATAACAATTAATGAGGTAGCCACTAACCACGAAGAAGACACTGAAAAACAAGAATAATTTACATTAGTTGTATCAAAAAGGAAAAGACGGAATTCAACACAAAATAAAAACATAACACTAAAATTTAAACAACCTCAATATTCGATTATAACTGAAGGTATTCCAGTCACTTGCAACCAACCGCAACTTGTGGCAGAAATCAAACCGATGCAAACCAGATGTTACAATAGCCAGTGTCAAGCGTTTACCCATGGACGGTGTCATTGTCCGATGACTATAGGCCGCCGACCTCAACAAACTTCTTAAAGAATGGACGAAACACGCTTTCTCACCAGTAAACATTAATATCCACCTATCAGGTAGCAAACCACAGCCCAAGGCTCTCGTTATTGGTAGGGTGCGTAATTCAATAACCAAAAAAGACATACAGTAAGCACTAGAGGAACAAAGAATATCTTACGTGAAAGTGAAAAAAATAATTTCGAAATTAACACAAAAACTAACAAACTTAATAAGAGTAGGCACAAAACAAAATTATAATAATTTGGTTCTGATAAACAACGGTATCACGGTATGGTATCAAAGATTCCAAATAGAGCAATTAAAAACACCAGCAATTGTAGTTACTCAATGCTACAATTGCCAAAGATATTATCATGTATCAGCTCCATGTCTAGCAACACCGAGGTGATGTGGAAGTGGAGGTGAGCACTATATATCTATGTGCAAAAAAAAAGCCCGGCATGGCCTAGCGCGTTAAGGCGTGCGCTTCGTAATCTGAGGGTCGCGGGTTCGCGCTCGAGTCGCGCCAAACATGCTCGCCCTCCCAGCCGTGGGGGCGTTAAAATGTGACGGTCAATCCCACTATTCGTTGGTAAAAGAGTAGCCCAAGAGTTGGCGGTGGGTGGTGATGACTAGCTGCCTTCCCTCTAGTCTTACACTGCTAAATTAGGGACGGCTAGCACAGATAGCCCTCGAGTAGCTTTGTGCGAAATTCCAAAAGAAACCAAAACCAAAATGTGCAAAAAAGAGTAAGAATAACCTGAGTGTTACAACTGTAGAGAAACACACACAGCGTACTACAAAGGTTGCGAAAAATACAGAAAGATAAAACGACGCATTTATGAAATAAAAACAGCAAAACCGACTGTAAACGATTGAACAAATACAAATGTACAACAAACACACACAGCTACAACATCAGGTACAGTGACATATGCACAAAAGCTGATGGAAAACAACACACAACAAAAATCACAAATCAAAGAACAACAAAAACCAACCAGTACGGTGAACCGTAATACAAAAGAACTTACCAAAAACACACACAACAACCCCCAAGAAAACAACACACATACAATAAAAAAAGCACAAATGACGAAACAAGTTTAATAGTAAATATAATTTTAAAAAATATTTACAGATTTCATTGCAGAATACACAAAACCAACCCAAACCAAAAACTGCATTGATCTTATCATAAGCATTGCAAAAAAACAACAACAAACACATAATACCATACATACAGCAATGAATAACAACAACCACTGGATACTTACCAAAAACATAAATTCACAGATGTAAGTATCAACATCCAAGATGCGCTCGCTTCCAAGAAACACGAACTCGGAGACATAATACACGATACTAACCCTGATATTCTAATTCTAAGTGAAACCCTGATCTATACTAACAATAGATTTAAGATATACAACTATACAGCAATCAAGAAGGACAGAGCAAACAAACATGACATAAACGGAGGAATTGTGTTGCTATACAAAAGCAATCATTCAATAAATGAAATTAAAATAAACAGCAATAATGATAATATAATTGCTGATATCCTGCTAGATAACCATTCAAATATAACAGTAGCAGTAATTTATTGTTCACCAACTAAATACATTGATATAAACCTGTTTCACAGCATATTTTCCCACAACCAAAATACAATTGTAATAGGTAATCTGAACAGTAAACATAAGAACTTTAGATGTAAATTCATCACTATAAACTGAAGGCACCTATTAAATTTCATCGATGAAAATAATATAGCCCCAATAAACGACGGAATGCCTATTTATGCCAAAATACAAGTGACATCCTGGACATCTGCCTCACCACTTTCAATATAAGTCAAAAGTTATTGAAATGTCATGTTGGAAAAAATGTTGACAGTGATTATCTACTTATATGGTTTGTCTTCGATCTCACCCCCCATAAAGATATAACATTTAAACAGTTACATTCTACTACAAAAAAACAAAACTTGATTATAAATAAATAACTTGATTGGTTTCTTTTACATATAAAATAACAAGTTTTTGTTTAAATGTGAATAAGCGAATAAAATATTTATTATAACAGGCAAATCTACAACTTTAAAGCCTCGAGTTAGTGCTTGTGTTCTCCATTCGTCCACTGCATCCTCACTTCAAATAAATATTTCACGTAACAGCAAGTAGCATTAGTCGAAACTCCAACGACTAAGACGAAAACAACCCATTCGGACTGCCTGCAATTCAGCCAACGACCACGTTACACTACATATCGCATGATTGCTTGGTTTTGAATTTTGTGCAAAGCTACATGAGGGCTATCTGCGGTTGTAGTCTCTAATTTAACAATGTAAGACTAGAGGGATGCAGCTAGTCATCACCATTTACTTCCAACTTTTAGGGTACTCTTTTGCTAACGAATAGTGGGATTGATCTTGACAAATAACGCCCCCACGGCTGAAATAGCGAGCACGTTTGGTGTGACGGCGATTCGAACTCACAACCTTAAGGTTTCGTGTCGAGCGCCCAACCACCTGGTAATGCCGGACCACATATCACATCAAAATTATTACAAACTACAATGATTAAAACCATGGCCAGATGGTTAAGGCACTCTAATCCTAGGGTCGCGGGTTCGAATCCCCATCACACCAAACATGCTTGTCCTTTCAACCGTGGAGCCGTTATATTGTTAAAAAATAAGTTTCATTACAAATGGATTTTTTAACTCATAAAAGCTATGTGATTACTGTATCCATTCCAGTCCTGAATAGAATCCTGAATCTGTTACACAGTTACTTCTCAAGAGCAACAACCAAAAGGTAGGGAGAGGGGGTCCGCAGGTTTGAATCCCCGTCGTACCAAATATGCACACCCGTTCAGCCGTGGGGGCGTTATAATTTTATGGTCAATCCCACTTTTCGTTGGTAAAAGAGTACCCCAAGAGTTAGCGGTGGGTGGTGATGACTAGCTGCCTTCCCTCTAGTCCCACACTGTTAAATTAGGAACGACTAGCGTAGATAGCCCTCCTGTAGCTTTGAGCGAAATTCAAAACAAACCAAACAAAGTATAGCATAAAAAATTAATAAAGTACAATATAAGAAATAATATAAAAATCTGAATATACAGTAAAAACGTCTATTTATTTGATACAAATAATGATGAAATGCATTCTAAGTAAATAAAAAAGTAGAGAAGGTGGTGAAATAAGAACTATACTTTATCCATCAAGATTGAAAAAAGATATGATTCTCGCAAATTGTTATTTTCTATGAAAAAAAAAACACAGATTGCTTTTTTGTTTTTGAATTTCGCCCAAAGCCACTTGAGGGTTATCTATGCTAGCCGTCCCTAACTTAGCAGTGAAAGACTAGACGGAACACAGTTAGTCATCGCCACCCACCACCAACTCTTAGGCTACTCTTTTACCAACGAATAGTGGGATTGACCATCACTTATAACGCTCCCACGGCTGAAAGGGCGAGCATGTTTGGCGCGACAGGGATGCGAACCCACCACCCTCAGATTACGAGTCGCACGCCTTAACACGTGTGGCTATGCCGGGCCGTTAAAAATATCGCAATGTCAAAACAAATATATTCATAGCAATATATTTATAAATATTATATTTTAAACCTTTGGTAAATGTTAAGAAGTTAAACGGGTAACGTAACCAATTTTAAAATTTTATGAAGGGATAGTAAAATATAAGGTGCAAATAAGAATTTAACAGTTTTTTTTTTAATTGTAGGTTTATATCGAATAATAAGCACGTGTGCTCAACAGTCTACATGCTTGTTTGGGGTGGAGGGGATTGCTCAAGCTTTTCATTTTCAAGTTTAAGAGTTATAACCGGGAAATGCCAAATATTAAGGTATTTGGAGGTTCTTCTCACCAAGATCTTGCACAAAAGATAGTGTATAGACTGGGAATCGAGATCGGGAAAGTGGTCTTAAAAAAATTCAGTAACCAAGAGACAAGGTAAGCTGTGGGTGTTTTTCTAAAAGTTTTCGTTTCATAATTTTTTTTCCGGGTGAAATATGTTTCTTTATTATGCTTCCTTGTCTTCAAGTTAAACTTTATTAGTCGTCTCTGTTGACACTGATTTTGAATCCCACAATATGAACGATTTGAGAGATACGTTATAAACGAGTGCGTAACAGTTGTGTTCAGGGGATGAGAAAAAAGGTTTTTTGTTGTTGTTTAAACCATCCTAGTAATACCAGTAGGAATAACTGGAAAGTTACCATTACTAGTAAGTTGTTGTAAATTACTTAGTATAATGTTTACGGATGTTTTGAATTGGTAGTGAAATTACATTATAAACGTACATTTAAGACAAGCGTATGTCATCATCAGGTACATGAATGGGTAGGGGAAGAAGCTATTGCAAAGGTACATTTCTTTCACTACCTATTCAAACCATCTTCGAACTATTTTATAAAAGGTGGGTTCTTCATCATCAATATTAAGTAAGTATAAGTTGAAAATTGCGTACTTGTATGTTTAAACATATCTATTCATGTATACAACTGTGAAGAACCAATACTCAAATGTTTCTTTTGGGCATTTGTTCTGAAACTTGCAAACATGGTGGTGTGATAAGTACTTGACCAGTAGAAATATGTTTAGAAGAAACTTGTTTAAAAACAAAATCCTGGTTTTATAAGGTAAACAAAGAAGCTTACAACTTTATTGTATATTATTTTATAAGTATATAATAAAAAAAATATTTTAGCTATAAACCAAGAAAAACAAAATCAAGTAAATTAAAATCACAGGAAAACAAACTGACTTTACAAAAATTATAAACCAAGTAGCCTCATGAGAGTAAATATGATCTCAGTCTAAAACTTTGCAAAAAAAACCTACAGCTAGAGAACATTGATGTAGGCTGAAAAATCAACACACAGTTAAGGAAACTACTGTGGGTAGGGCTGAATCAAGTTTTATCTATCACATACAAATTAATTTAAAAAGTAATTTGTGGTCATAATGACCCCACATGACTAATTGAGGTTTAAGATATGATAAAACAGTGAAGAGAGTCAGAACAATAAATTTGAAATAAGACATGGAAAAGGGTATAGTGTGTGGACAAGTGCAAAGGTAGTTTTCATTTTAGGCTGAACTGTTAATATAATCTTAGAAGTATGAAAAATAAAATAGAGGACTGTAGAGCACTAGTTGGAACAGAATATTTTAATATGATGGAAAAAACTGAAACCTGGATAATTTGAGACAATTTATCTATAAAAAGAAAATAGAAGTGAGTGGATTTATGAGTTAAAGCCTGTTCAAGTTGATGATATCAAAACTAACAGCAGTGAGGGTCAATGTATTTGGGTTGCTGTTAATGGCTGTAGGACAGAAAAGGTTTTTAGTTAGGGTGTTTTATATACTAATAGATGAGACTGGGGAAATTAAGAAGAAACCATACACTAAAGTAAAGAATTTAACTATTAATAATTCCCGTCTTCACAGGTTTATTATTAGATTTACATCAGTGGTGTTTTTGACATTCTTTGAAGAGGTTACAGCTGAGGCAGATGAGGGTACTTATTTGATTTTGGTGTATCTTGGTTTTCAGAAAGCCTTTGACAAAATACCACATAAATGTCTTGATAAAATATATCTGTGGGTGTGGAGAATAGGCTGGGTCATGAAATAGAAAACTGGATAGATGAAAGAAAGTAGGTGCTGTTATATAGGAAGTTCAGTTAAACTGGATTAGTGGGGTATCTCAGGGCTTAGTGATAATATCTTTGCTTTTTTTAATTTACATCAATAACATGAATGAGAGGATAGTCAATAGATTATATTTGCTGATAACATTAACTTGTTGATTGCCAAGTATTTCATCTGCTAGAATACAACTCTAGTGCTTCTTCATTTTGTAACTTTTTTCATGATGCCATTTTGGATCGAAAGTGAAACAATTTGCAAGTAGATCGAATGCATGTATGGTGCTGACATCTAGCGTTGAAGTTAGGTATTATTGAGAACGGATTAACTCATCCGTGGTACTGTTACCGATCGGCTTGGATGAGTTATCTCGTCTACAGCACTGAACAGGTTAAAGACTTGTGCATTAGTGACTATGAAGATGCTATTGCTTTACAAAAGGATTTGGATTATTTGTTGAGTTGGGTGAATAGATAGATGATGCATGACTTTTAATTCTAATAAATACAAGATAAAAGATGTGAAATACCCCAGTTTTAAATTATAAGTTGGGTGTAAAATAACCTTAATAGTATTATGAAAGAGAGAAAAATAAGTGTTCATCAGTCTTTCAACTTATTTAAGAAGTAATATTGTTGCTACCAGCAGGATAAATATAATTTTAAGTTGCATCTTCAGATTGCTAAGTGGCACATCATAGTTATACTGCTAGAAATTAGGTTTTGATACCTTGGTAGGCAGAGCATGGATATCCCATTGTATTGCTTTGTGCTTAACTACAAACAAACATCTACAGAAATGAAATACAAATCAAAAGAGTATTGTGTTCAATCTAAGTTGCTTTACCTTGGGAAGGATATTAAGTTCATAGAAAGGGTTCAAAAGAGGACAGCTGGAATGACACTTGAAATACAAGTTGGAATATAACAACAGATTAAAATCTCTATACTTGTTTCCACTTTTAAAAAGTTAGAAGGGATGCAATTGGAAAGTTTAAGATTGTTAAAGTAATTGATAATGTTGATGTATTATTGCTCATATTTAATTGTGAGAATGGTAAGACTAGGGAAAACTAATTAAAATTTAGCAGGGTAGGAGTTGTTTTCAGCTAATATGGCTTAATTTTTCTGACAGGATGGATGACCTTTGGAACAATTTGCCTTCATATGTGGTAGATGCATTTAATTTGAAGGAGTTAAAGAGAAAATTGATGAATATTTGAGTGATAAGGGTTGCTTTCAAGATTTATGTTTATGCAAGTTAGTAAGTAAGATGTCTTAGATGGATCAAAAAGTCCCTTGTTCTTTAATGCCATGTTTAAAGGTGAATGGTCTACTCAGTGCTTAATTACTGAACATTCTGATGCAGCTCTTTTCTCTGGGAGCATTGGATCATTTATTCTTTCAAAAGCTGCCCTTGCACACTCACACTTTGGAAAAGTAAAAAAAAATGTAAGGCAATCACCCTGTCAGAAAAATGAAACTGTATTAACTAGAGACTTACCTGTCTTTTTCCAGATTTTAAACTTTTGT
The DNA here is from genome assembly GCF_004210375.1 of Tachypleus tridentatus. Taxonomy (NCBI): domain Eukaryota; kingdom Metazoa; phylum Arthropoda; class Merostomata; order Xiphosura; family Limulidae; genus Tachypleus; species Tachypleus tridentatus. Next base: position 102,549,149 of record NC_134833.1, read on the forward strand.
CCATTCTTCCTCATTTACATTATAATTATGATTTCAAAAATATTACCAGTTAATAATACATATAGAAGTAATTGCTCCATTTGAAACTATTCCACCTCAATGAATTTGGTTAACACCATTATTTTGATTTTTGAATATCGAGTAATAAAAAAAGAAAGAACAAAAAATCAAATTGTTTATTATGGTATATATAGACATTTCCAGAACTTGTTCAATTATCACATAGATACTGTTATAAAAAGAAACATGGTATGGTAAAGTTCTGATGATCTAACAGTTGGTATTTGAAATACTGTTTAAACAATTCAAGCCATTCCTACATAGGCAGTGCTATCGCATCCCTGATAAAAAGAACAAAGGGCCAAGTACTGAACCCTGAAGTCTTAAGTGCTTCACTAGCAATAAGGGTCCAGTTTAAATTGATTCCATTAATAATATTCTTTTTCTATTCAATCACTCTACACAGTAGTTAGTCTTTCTCCAACTTCTACTAGTGTGATTTGATTGGCTAACCTTCTGTATTAGAAGAAATGTTTTTAGAATCTAAGTACACAGTATATAAGCCCTTTTTCTCATCCAGGTAAGGAGAAAGATGTCCACAAAGAAAAAAAAGAGGAGGTGGGGATAACAGATTGGTAATTGATATTTTACTTTGGTGAATCCATGAGGGCACTTATTTATAATATTGTATATCACTAAATGATCTTATAAACCTTTTATCACAAGACTAGCATTTTTTCTACTACTGAAGCCTAATTGGCCTAAAACAATAAATAAACTGTAGGTAAGAATATTGTGGTAACTCGGACAAGTTTGTACATGGCTGTTTGAATAAATAACTGGAAAGTAATCCTTTCTGATGCCAGTTTATTTTCTTGTTCAACATATTTTGTAAACTTCTTTGTGAAACTTCTATATATTTGTGTGAATTATATCTATGTATTAAAAACACTAACTTGTCTTTTGTACATACTTATTATAAAATTTAATGTAGACAAGTTTCTGTATTGCTTTTCAGTGTTGAGATTGGGGAGTCTGTGAGAGGAGAAGATGTCTACATTATTCAAAGTGGATGTGGGGAAGTCAATGATAACTTGATGGAGTTGCTGATTATGATCAATGCTTGTAAAATAGCCTCGGCATCAAGAGTCACAGCTGTTATTCCCTGCTTTCCTTATGCTCGGCAAGACAAGAAAGACAAGGTAAAATTAATTTCTAAAAGTACCCATTTTACATTTTGCCCAAAAAGTAATTTATATAAATAACTATTACATCACATCTTCTATGTAGAAGAGAAAACTGTAAACACAGTACAGTTACTGCTGGTTTGTAAAAGAAATGTATAAGCTCAATATACTAAAATTCCTTCAAAGTTTATGTAAGAAAGTTCCTGCTGAGTTGTAGTTAAGAGAAACTAGAGAACAAAGCAAGAAATTTACATGCATGTGATAATGGAAATAAAATAATTGGGTCTAATATTCTATGGACAGCTGTACAGGTCAGGAATACAATTTAAAAAGTAGAATTGTAATATATTCTATTTTATAACTGTCCCAATAAGTAGTTTTACAAATTGTCACAAGAAGCACATTACTAATTGTTCAGAATGTGGAGGAATACAAGCTTATAACATCAGTGACAGAATAGCTAGATAAACCAGCAAAATAGAATGTTACAATTTGATAACTTTTGTAATCATAAATAACAAAAATTTATTTGTTTCAATCAACCAATAAAGGCATAACTTCAAGATATTCTTAGGAGAAACTCCACAGGTGCTTTATATAAAAGTTCCTAACTGAAGCAGTAGACTAGCATTAATGTGGGTTATGTCAAGGTATAGAAGGAAAGACTTATATCAAGTTAATAAATTTAAGATTGGAATCTTAATGTGTGTTTGATTGGGAAAATGAGAAGTTGAGCAAAAGTTGAAAAGAAAGACAGCTTCAAAGAAGTGTTCATTTTCAGTTTCTTGTTGGAGGATGGGGGGTCTTGTTTACTCTTGTGTAAAAGGGATCTAGTTTGAGAATCTTTGTTCTTGAGGTGTAATGCTATATCTGAAATTTGCACCTGAATTATATTTTGTCCTGCAGTGGTGGTGGGGGAACAAAATACTTAGCAACTGGTACCACTACTATTACAATTCGAGGTACAGGTTGTATAAACTACTTATGTGTTAGAAAATTCATTGTGTAGTTCATTATATAATTCCATTTACTTTTTATATTGACAAATTTATTTTTTTATTGAAAAGGGTACAGAAGAGAGGTAGAAAAATTTCTTGGGTCTGGTCACCAATTTTAAAATCAAAATAATCAGATACAAAATATTTTCATTGTTATTTTAACTATTTGCTACAAAAGACAGTATATTTAAAATGCAAGTGTATTGTCAACAGGGTTTGAAATTAATGCTAGAAAATTACTAGTTCTTGTTGCTGTCTTGCTAGTGAAACGTAAAAGACATTAGAAAGAAATTTTATTTGAGCATTAGTACATGTCTCTGTGTTTTAGTCATTTATATTGCAAATTTCTGAATACAGAAAAATAGTATAAGTGTGGCTAACAAAATTGTTTCACTTACTGGCATTATGTTAAATTTGCCATCTGTGTGTAACAGGCACATCATGTATTCCCAAGTATTGGGAAATGGTTATAGCAATAATGCAGGTGGAAATTGATTGATTGACAAGGTATGAGCCAGTTAACTAGCTTTACTCCATCAGTGCAATATTTCTAGTAGTGGTTATAAATACTGTATCCAAGTGGTTATTCCTTGTAGATAATAATTAAAATAGAAATTACTTAAAGTACCAACATTTCTTTTATATTTGTCTTCATACCTCATTGAATGATAAAAATGCTAGGTCTGTTGTACTCTAGTAATTTACAGCTTTTAATGTTTGAAACTCTAATTTTAGAGTAAAATATTATAATATTTGATGTTGGAAAATATTTTCAAGGATAAAAATGACAATTATTAATAGGATATAAACATAGTTATTGACAAGTAATCCATGAAATAATTATGATGCACAGAGAATAATAAAGTTAAGGCTTTTGTAATGTTGAATTTAATTCCAGACAACTATTGAATTCAATGCCCCATTTCCAACCTTCTAAAGGCATCCAGTTTATTTTTTAATTGTGCTTTTAAGACTGTTGTATCACCAAATACAGTGTACTCTCCAGGCTCCATGAATGTACTGTTGGGCTGTATTCATATATTTGATATGCAATTCACATAATTGTTTTTAAAAACAAAACTTGCCCTAATATATTTACATTTAAAATTAAGTACCCTTTAGTTAATGTATAACTTTTGTATATTTGCATGATAAATATGTATCTTTTCTTGCTCTATAATTCACACAAAAAATATTTGGTTTTTAGAGCCGGGCACCAATATCAGCCAAGTTAGTGGCCAATATGTTATCAGTTGCAGGAGCAGATCATATCATCACAATGGATCTCCATGCCTCTCAGATCCAGGTAATTATGTTGACAATTTTTATTTAGGGTTATCAGGAATTATTGTGTGATTTTTCATTTGTATTTAATAAGTTTTTCTTTATCTTTTAAAATGATGTGTTTTTGGCATGGATTTTTAATGCAAAAACTTCAGTGAAAATTTGCATAGTTATTTAAGGATGGAATGAATTTACAAGATGGTAAAAGATCATCAAATGCAGTCACAAAACAGCATTTTCATGTTCAATGAAAATCTCTTCACAACTTATGTTGCATGTTGTTTCCAGTTGTGATTGCAAAGTAGTTTTCATTTTAGGTTAAATATACTTTTCTTCATCTCAAAATTTTCAGATATCATTTACATAATCCCTAAACATTCTGAATAAATATCAAATGTCCTTTGTTTGTTTTCTCTCCAGAAAAACTTTATTATATTTTAACAGTTATTTTATTGACTTTAACTCTGTATGACGTTGGTTGATTTGATGGACCTCAGTCATATGAACATATTTCAACCGAAAGACATTGATAATTTTTCTGCCCATCCTTTGAAACTCAACTTTCAACCAAGAAAACTTGCCACACAGTATATGAAGCATTAATCAGTTGTAATTGGTTGACCTCTTGCACAGTGCACAATGCATTGTAAATAGGGATGTTACTAATATGGTGATGTATACCATGGTGTGTACATGTTTAGGGACTTTCCTGATACCACAGGTACCTATGAAAGCAAGCTATTGTACTAAAAAACTTAATTGACATGTGCAGTTAGAGGGAAATTGTTTATGTAAGTTTCTGTGAAAGTCTGGACACGTGGTATGATGTGCATGCCTCAGGAATGATAACCATTGTGTGTGAATATGTTTGAAGTTGAACTGAGCTGTTAGAGCCATTTAATATAAATGTGAAAATACTATGGGAATTATGACTTCATTGATAATATTCTTGCACTACTTACATTCTGTTATATTTTTCTGGTTCATTGCTGAAGTGCTTGAGCAATACAATATGTGCAGCTTTGAAGCCTAAAATAATTGTCTGAAGGACAACCTCAGACACTAAATTTTACAGCATTTGGTTGTATGACATTATCTTGTCACTTGTTCACTGAATATACCAAAGAGCTTCTGATTTGCATGTTCTTTCTTGGAGAGCATACCTCTGTATCACCTAGCAATGGACTCCAAACTATTTGAGACTTATTTTCTCTTTCTACATTCTCACCTCTGTGTATAAAACATGACTGATTTATAATTTTCTAAATGTTTATTTTCATCGCTGTTCTTCAAGTGACAGTCTTCACAAACTCAGTAATAACTACCAAAATCAGGGAATGAATAATTTTCCAAAACTGTTCCAATTAGTGTTACAACAAGGATTAATAAACAAACATGTAATGGTAATGTACAAAATTATTAGGTGTTTATATCATGTTGTATAACTCGCCAAAGTGACTAAATTAAAGTTTAAAAAATTTTTTTGTTTTAATAATTTACTTTTTTTTTCAGGGTTTTTTTGACATACCTGTAGATAACTTGTATGCTGAGCCAGCTGTTTTGAAGTGGATCAGGGAAAATATTCAAGACTGGAGAGATAGTATTATTGTCTCACCTGATGCAGGTGGAGCTAAAAGGTAAACTGATTGTACTTGACACAATAGAAACAAAGAAATGCCTAAAGCAGGATCAGTATAAGGATAACATCATTGTTCCATTTGATACAGAAGTCACATTGAGTTATTGAAAGAATCAGTGAAAGAATAGTATCTTTATTTTAATTTAAAGAAAATTAAAGTTTTGGACAAAATCAGAGTGAAGATAATGTTGATACTCCTTTTAATATAAAAGGTGTGTGGTGCTAAACTTTTGTTGTATTTAAAATAGGGACAGCATTGTTTTCTAACTGATCTTCTGGAGGTATGTCACTGATATTCCCTGATTAATTTTCTTTTCACAGTGGAAATATTTAATCAAATTGCATGAAACTTGGTACTAACCAGCATTTTGCTTCTGTAAACATCATCATATAATTTGATATAGTTATTTCTATGATTTTAAGGGTGTTCATTGTTTATTGTAAGGTCAAAGATAGAAAGGTAAAAAATTAAGATGCAGATAAATTCCATGTGAAATTGCCACCATCTCATTTTAATGACCTCATAATTAATTTATTAATGTATGTTCTATGATTCTTTTTATCCAGGTTACTTTCACTACTGATCACAAGGGTCTGGTATTTATTTATCATGTTAATTGTCACTAGAATTTACTCTTGAACCTTATTAAAAAAAAACCAACTAATATAACCCTCTCATTAATGTTTTTTTTGTATAAGATAATAGCTATAACTGATCGTATAGTCAGATTTATATCCAGAATAAGTGACCATTTACAATTGGTATTTAAAGTTCAAAGCCAAAACACTCAAGATTTATGAAAGTGCAATATATGCAACAGCAGTATGTTTATTACAATGCTTATTAATAATGTACCATATATGTAAAAGTTACTTTTATTTTAAATTATTCATTAGTCTATTAAAACTAAAGCAATAATTAATAATTTAGTTTTCATTTTCATGGTGGATGTATCTATAGCTAGTCATAGCTACCGTTCATTGTAATAACAATGTATCATTTACTTTTTTTCTAATAATTCTGTTAATTATTTCACAAGCAATTAAGTATAACAGTAAATAAGTGTCATATACTTGTAGTAAAACTTGCTTTTTTTGTTCAGGGTGACTGCTATTGCTGATCATCTGAATGTAGAATTTGCCTTGATTCACAAGGAAAGAAAAAAAGCTAATGAAGTAGCTTCTATGGTTTTAGTTGGTGATGTGAAAGACAAAATAGCAATTCTTGTTGATGATATGGCAGATACATGTGGAACAATATGCCATGCTGCTGAAAAGTGAGCATTTCTTTTATTTTTTGTATAAAATCTTTTTTTGGTGTTTGGAGGGAGAGTGGCACATTCTGAATGCAAGTGTACTGTATATATGTCAGCATTATATAAAACCTACACAACTATATTGACTGTTTTTAATTAATTCTGTAGAAGACCAAGTTACAAAAACACTCGTGTTAAAAATGTTTTGTTAGAAAAATATATTACCTTGTAAAAACAAACATGCTATTTATCCTTTTTTTTAATAAATTACAGGTATGACATTTCAACTTTTAAAACTTGTCAAGATTCATTGTAATGCATCATTTGATTTTTGTGAATGTTGAAAGATTGAGTATTTTCTGAAGGTAGAATAATTTTATGAAAATATTGGATCTGAAAACATCATAAAGTTTTTTTGAGTACTATCACTGAAGATGTTTCATATTAACTACTAACTGGTCTGTTGAGACAATCTATATATTTAAAAATATCTTTAAGTTTAATAACAAGTCTGTTTATGTTCTTTAGATTAACCCAAGCTGGGGCTCGTAAAGTGTATGCTATCCTTACTCATGGTATTTTTTCTGGTCCAGCTATATCGCGTATTAACAATGCTTGCTTTGAAGCTGTTGTAGTTACCAACAGTATACCACAGGAGGAACATATGAAGGAATGTCTGAAGATTCAGGTATAGCATGTTGACAACATTTAATAGAAAAATAAACTTGTTCTAATGGGTTTTTTTTGTTTGTAATTATTCATAATGATATCTAACATTCAGTATTGTATCAAAATTGCATCTTTTATTAGAAGCAGTTTAAAAACACACCTAACACATAAAGATTGTGTGGAACTATAATACTGTGTATCATATTAGCCAGTGCTTCTGTAAAAATCAAGAAAATGTAATTGTTACTGGTAAGTAGCTAATAAGTTTGTCATTGAACTGGTAAGTGTTGGTGATTACAACATTTCTTGTAATCCTGAATTTGCATATTTTAGTTACAAAGATTACTAAAACTTTTCTGAATTACTTCTTGATGACAAGAAACCCACTTGAAATAAAAATACATCTCAGAACAGCTGGTATGGGTATTAACACTTTGTGTTCTCTTCTTATCAGTAAAGGTGTTAATACCCATACCAGCTGTTCTGAGATATATTTATGAATTACTGTTCTTAGCTATATAGGATGTATGTCTTTACATGTATGTTGTTAAATAGAATGTTATTTTCTGGCTGATCCAATGATTGTAATTGACCAACTTGAAAAATAAGCAGTATCATGAAATAAATAAACTATACCACTGAAAAAAATAGATGTTTTAAAAATCTGAAGTTGATCATATCTTTAACCCTTGAATGGCAGCCATCATAATTGATGCTGCTGCCTATAACATTCCTGCTGTTTAAGGTTAATGAGGAGTGTGCTGATTAGCAGTTAATCAGTAACTGACTTAAGTGGCCAGACTGTCAATTAATAGATAATAATTTGTACCAAATGCTCTAAAAGTGGGTAAAAATAAGAAATCAATAATTTTTATTTTCCCTTTTATTAATAAAACACTCAAGATTTATGAAAGTGCACTCCAAGCAACAGCAGTATGTTTATTACAATACTTTATTTATAACGTACCATATATGTAAAAGTTACTTTTATTTTAAATTATTCATTAGTCTATTAAAACTAAGGCAATAATTAATAATTTAGTTTTCATTTTCATAGTGGAATTAATTTTCCAATAAGTGAATTAATGGAAGTGAGTTATTTAAACTTAATTATTCAGGACTTTCTGGTACTTAAATATTAAAAATAGAATATTAAACCATAAAATAACACCCTCCACAGATCTACATTTTCAGTGATGTCAACACAAAAATATCGTCCACATCAGTATGCAGTGTGTATATAATAAAAGAAGTTGTATGAGATGATTATATTATTGTTTTTTGATATTGTAAAGTACAGAGCACTAAGTTGGTTCTGTTAAATTAACTAACAATAGATATTGATTAATTTGTAATAAGCCAAATTGATAATTGGTGTACACTTTGCCACTTGTAGAACTCTTTAAATTTTAATTAGGTGTGAGGAAATGAGCTCAGTTCTAGATTATAAAATTTGGAGACAGTTTTAATGGGTGATGGAAGAACTTTATTTAGAAGTAACAAAATATGTAATAAAGTTTCTTTCATTAACTGTTCAATTCGTCTACAAATTTATTTTCTCAAACTGGATTTCTTATCATCAAATTTAATTTCAGGATGCTTAGCAGTTAGAGAACCATTGTTGAGAAGACTAGAATGGTTCTTTTTAGATATTAGATTGTACTGTGAAATATATATTTCCTGATTGTTAATAAATTATTTGCTAGTTTTAAAGAGTTCTTGTGATTAGCCACATTTTTTTGCCTGGTCACAAATAAACTTGTGTTGGATACAAAATAAAACTCATAACCAACTTAATATCAGAATAAACGTTCTTGTATTATGAGTTCTGTATGGGTGTATGTCCTGGTGTGAGAAGAAATAATTGTTTTTCCAAAATTATTTTCTGATACACGTGTAGTTAAGTAACTGCTTTTAAGAAAGTTGGTAAGAAAGTATATATATAGTAATTTTGCTTCTCTTTCAGTGTATTGACATCTCAATGATCCTAGCTGAAGCTATTCGTAGAACTCACAATGGAGAAAGTGTTTCTTATTTGTTTAGTAATGTACCTATGTAAGATTTGATGATGTTATTGTATTGTGTTTTCCCTTTACATTTACCTTACTAGTGATACACTGACCACACTTATTGTGATATGTGAGCGAGAAACTGATACAATGCATAAATATCTTGGATAGTCTAAATTTTGTGAACAAGTAAAAATTTTTTTTTCTTAACTCTAAAATCCCAAGATTAGTGAAGGTTTATAATATCAGTATTTGGAATTACATAGTAAAAGATAGGATAAGTAAGATGATTCATTATACTAATGATGGCTAAATAATTCTTTTTGATAAATAATAAATATAACTCTTCATATTTCCCACACATTAGAAAAATATTAATTACCTCAGTGTCATCAATATCGTGAATCTTGCTTGCGTAAGCTGTAGTGGAGTTGCTGTTACATTTAACATGGACAAATTATTCATCAGCATACTTAGCCTAAAAAGAAAATAGCTTATTTTTGGCCATTGTTTAGTTTTGATGTGTAAATAGTGTGCATTAAAACTTGTGGAATAGATTTAAGAATATGCAACCTATTAAGTTACAACTATGATTTACATTATTTATAAATCTCAAACTACCTATTTTTGTATTTTCCCACTATTTGAGATAGGAGTTTTAAATGTGAGGATATTTTTTGCAGTGATAAAACAATGCAATAATTTTGTATCTGTTTTTTTTATGTACTACATTTCAAAATTATACAATGGTAGGTAAAAAGGCATTTATGTGGAGAATTATTAAAATCATCATCTGCTGTATATTTTTTTAGTATTTATTTAAAAATTGTCATGTACTTTAAACATTGTAAATTATTATAACTTCATAGTCCTAGAGAAATTTGGTTTTAACTGACTAAAAAAACTGACATTGTGTTAAGGACTATTTTGTATTAGCTAAACTAATTGTATGCGAGTCAAACTGAAATTGTTAGAGAAATGGTATAATGTGATAATATACCAACAGACAAGAACACAAAAATTAGAGTAACACATATATATTTTTTTTCGTTTTTTTATCCAAATTCAAAAGTACAACACTTGAACCTTTTTCATATTTATTTAATGGAATATAAACATTGAAAAAGTGAATGTTTTGAGTACATGATTACAAAGATGAGGATATTTTTTTTGCAATGCAGCTGGATTGAAAGAGCATCTTTTACTGTAAAATTTGGATGCAGACTAAGTCTAGCACTATGTTATACAGTGAATCATTTGAAGTTGGAAAGATTTAGTAGGATGTTACTTTTGTATTAGCTAGAGGGAACACATTGGGTAGAAAGTTAACATTTTGTTTTGGCCTGAAGAGTAAATATATTTCTCACATTCACTTGTGTACATAAAATGATATGATATTGACTTTTGTTATTTATGTTTTCTATTGTATTTCACAAATATAGAATGGTTGATTTGTATGTTCTTGTTTCTTATAAAATTTAGTTTCCATGAAAACTTAAATATTTCCTTAATGGCGAAAGAGTGTTTTAAGCTATAATTCAGTAACTACACATAATTTAAGAAATCTAATTTATTGATAAAGATTAATTGTTCTGTAATGAAAACTCCAAGTATTTCAACAAAGGTAACTTTATATTTACAATTAATTATTTTGATGCCATTAAAGGATTTTTATGGACAAATAAAATCTGGCATGTTGACTTTACATACTAATATTTTAAGACTGATTCTGTTAGATTTGTGCTACATGACATTTTATAGGGTAAAGCTCTTTAGATCTGTGGTTAATTAACCTTCCAAATTGTTAAATAATTGTTTAGTCCCTTTACAGCTAACATGTTGAGTGAAAGCTAAAACAATCTAATGTCAAAAATAGTCAGTCCCCTATTTTTCCATTTGTGAAAAAACTATTTTCTCTTTACTCTCAGCAGTGAAGCTTTTGATTGGCCATTATATCTTTATCTTAGATATTTTAAACCCATTTGATATTAAGTAGTAGTTCCATTATATTTTCATCCCACTCGGAAGTCTAGCAAACATCTTTTCCTATGGAGATTTAAATCTGGCTTGCATACATTAATTGTATTGTATATAGTTTTAAGTACTGGAATCAAATACCTTGTTTGTAATATTAACTCTAAAATTCAACTTAAAGATATTCAATAAATGTACAGAAAAAGCCATGCTCAAATATACCTTTTGTTTAAAGGAGGAAACAAATGTGTGATAGCTTTGATATAACAGTGGAGTTAAAATATTACGTGAAGTTTTATGTGGTATTTAAGCTGGAAATGACTAGTGCATTTACATGTATTAGTGTGTGTGTGTGTGTACGTATACACACACACACACACACACTGAATTTGTTTAACATTAAATGTATGTGTTATGTATTGAGTTTTCAAGAAAAATATGCTCATTTTCATGTATAGTGTACATAGTTTGGAAATCTTTGCTCAGATATATTTTATTTCCAGGTTAATATGATACAGACTTGTACACAATTTAGTTACATATTGACTGACAGTTGCCCATTACAGATGAAGTGTTAGTGTGTATGGCAAAAAATGTTGAACTCTATAAACAGGGTATTCTAAACTTTCATTTAAGCCTTGTACATTTTTTTAAACCATTGTTGAGGATATCTGGTATTATTTTACATTGATGCCACTTTTATTGCATCAGAAGTCTGTACAAGCTTGGTTTACTTAAGTTTATTATGTGTAACAGCCAAGTATCAGTTGGATAATTAAACATACAATAAATCAGACTTATCAATGCAATGTCTTTTCACATATGTACATTAAACTAATATTCCAGTCAATCACTTGTGATTTGAGTTATTGTTAAATTTAACTTTTACTGATGTACTAGATGAGTTTGTGTAGAGAAAATGGATTTCAAAGGTGATTTAAGTTATTACTAATTTATAAGATAACAGAAAATGATTTTAGTAATACAGGGAAATAGGTGTCAATGGCATGGAGAGGTAATTTTCCATTACCTCTCCATCTCATTGACACCTATTTCCTCTGTGGTGCTAAAATAATTTCTAATATATATTTTCTGTTATCTTGTAAATTACTTTCTGTACGTTCAAACCTTTCTTGCTAGAGACGGTTACTAAACTCCAGCTGAAGTTAACACAAACGGATGTGAAAAGTAAGGGTATGGGGGCCAGATTGTAAATTTTGTACATGTTTAAATGTTTATCCTTTATTTTAGGTTTTAGTTCCATATTTTTTCTGTTACATTTATATTGTCTTTATTTGAATTTATGGCTACCACCAAAGGTTCAAAGAAACTTCTGAAAACTTTACAAAGCAGTGTATTTTTACAATTAAGTTTTATTTCCTGTAATTATAGATGAGCATATATGTACACAACTTATTCTGGAAATATACAAATCAATACTAGATGTTGCCAGTTACAGTGCATTATTAACCTCAGCTATTTATTGCATTTTATTTTTCATAAGTCAACACTCCTAGAAAAAAACTAAACAAAAGCCAATAATTTAATTTAAACTCCATCATGATCTGATATTTTGCTTACTTTATACAATGGAATGTTACTAATATGAAGAAAGTGATATATTATTAGTTCTACATCAACCAGGCAAAAATTTGCTGTGAACTACATGCTTACCACAGAATTAAAGATGTTTTTAAGGCTCTAGTATACCCTCAAACTATCAAAGTGTAAGTAGAAAGAATATTAATATAATTGCCATACCACGTAAATATTATATAGTACAATGTTGTACCCTGTTTTATTTGGTAAAAAAGTTTTGTATGTCATTGTGGTTTAAACCTAAACTAGAAATACTATCACCTATCAAGGTAAGAGCCATGCATTAAAAAAAACAAAAACACTAAAGATTGTTTTCAGTAATGGAGTTCCCATGGTTGGTAAACATTTTATCATGCTTAAGATATACTTGATTTCACAAATTTCAATGAAAATTTTTGTCAGAGCCATTTGAGAATTTGCCTCCCTTAAAGAAATAAACTTGAAACTCATGCACTGGATCATAGTCACAGAAGTTATAAAATAATCATGTTATTCAAAATTTAAGTGTGATTCATTTCATTTTCCACCACACAAGAAATGTAAAGGTTTGAGTCATTTTAAATAAAAGTATACAAGGGGTAATTTAAAAAACAATAGAAAGATAACACAGAACTTCCATCATCATCATCTGCCACATTAAGTTAATGTTCTCTTATTTTGTCAGTGTAAATCGAAAGAAAAATGTACAAAGGTTATATGAGCAACTGCTTAATATTTCGTTTGATCAGGGAAGAGTTTGTTATAAATAAAAAAGATGGGGGAGGCCTTTCTATATGAATGAGATTAAAAATCAAGTCAAAATTAGTTTTGTTTTGATAACTGAAATCATTCCTGCCTTGTACTCTCCAGCTTAAGTTGTATTCTCTGCAAAGCCAAGGTTACTGTAGCAGATGATCACCAGCAAGTGGATTATTTGGATTTCTTGCTCGCAAATCCACAATAAAAATTAATGTTCCTCGGAGATATGAACCACCTACTTTAAATGTGCTATAGAAATCAAAATATCATCATTTTACTATCTATTTTTATAATAAATACTATATTGCCCTATACTGAGCAAGAACTATAAAAGACAACATAAAATGTGCTGTTAAATCCTTAGAAACCTTAATCCTAATTAAATAAATCTGCAGGCAATCTTCAAACAAATGCTGCCATGTTTTTATACTGAATGTCACAGATCAGCAAATCACAACCTAAATCTGTATTACATGAGCATATTTTTAAGCTTTCCTGTGATCATGATACATTTACACATATATTTACGAAGCAAACTGTGCTTTAATAAAACATAACTCGAACTAAGACAGCTTGTAAAAAAAATACCATTAGATTAACATTTATCTAGTATATATATTTTTTACACAAGTACATTCATTATGACCAGATTGTGTATAAGGATTTAACAAAGATTTTTGTTTTCCACACAATTAAAACAACATAACAAAAAAGAAACTCTTCACCAGCTAATATTCTTTAATTTCAGTTTAAATTCACTTTGCAAACACCTTTTATATTATTACCTAAGAAAATCAGCACAGTATGTGATCATCTTTTCTCAGTAGTAGTAAACAAACAAACTTACTGACTTAGGAGTAGCTAAATTAATAATTTTGACTTAAAATTTGAAATTATACTAATTCAACTTCCAGGAGCAATGACTGTAGCAATGGAAAAACATCAGAAATCTCTGTAAATGATAAATACAAGTTGATCCCTGCTAATAGAAGTCACTACAAATGAATATCCTGTAGTTGATAAAACATCCATTTTAGCTGATACTGCAGTCCACGACATTAGGGGGCAAACACTCCAGTGTGCTTGCAACAGCTCTTATCATATATGTCATGGTACCATAACACCCACTTGGGGCACTATCATAGAAATGTTGACAGATTCCTGCTGCTCCACCACATGGGGCAAACTTGTGTCCTGATGATGCTGCACAACATAAGGTGGCATCTCCATCCACTTGACTCTGTAAAAATTAATAAGGTATCTTCTTAGTAAGTCTTACCTTCTATGTTAAGTACAAGAGATTCCATACTATTAATTTCTGTAAGAGATAAAGGTTCAATACAGTATTCAAGCTTATTGGGTTTTAGGACAAGCCTACAGTGAAGTTAGAATCACAGATCTCTACATATTGATTATAAAAATCTAAAACATTACCCAAAAGCTTCAGCACTTTTATTTCTGCTAAAGAAAAAGAAACTTTATCTAAGTATTCAGGCTTTGTTTTTGTTACATTTATAATAATTTTATATAGGAATTTAACCTATATGTACTTTTATTAAAATTGTGGGCCTTTTAAAGTATAAAATTTGAACAAAAGTTTAATTGATTCTTCAGCCACGTTTTTCTAAGTTAAAGGTTTCAGTTCTTTCAAAACTGGGGTATAAATAGAGGTAGCTTACCTGATCTTCCAGAAAGATATGATTAGCTTTGTGGACTAAATGTTCTATGCTAATAATGCTACCTAAATCTTGGACAGAGTCATGTTCCACTACTAGTGTAAGCACCATCAAGGCCTCAACCATTAGTTGACGGTACTCTGGCTGAGGAATGCTGTTCAATACATATTCAACTTGTAGTGCAAACTTCAGCTCCCCAGGGGTCATCTAGAAACCAAAAAGGTCATTTTATGTTACAATACATTGTATTATTAATGATGCAATATCATTAGGAAGTATAATGAAGTAAGTAATGCAATAACAAATACATTACTGGGGTAATTAAATTACAACAGCATGCCTACAATTAAATTTATAACATTTACAGCATCTTATACTATTGATTAGTGTACAACTGTTCAGGTTACCATAGAGATACTTAGTTAATTCATGAGCATCTACATACCAACATTACCTATATTTTATGTTGTGTTTTTTATTATCAACAAGTTATCTGAACTGTTTATTTTAATAAGTTTCAGTGCTCTTACTGTTTTATTTGTTTTTATATACCCATGTAGACTGTGAACTAAAAGAAATTTATAATAGAAAACAGAAGGAAATGTTGTTTTGACAATAAAACATAGTATGAAAGGTACGTCATGTGAATACACACACAAAACAGGTATCTTTATATATATATATAAAATATTTTACTTTCACATTTTAGATATTGCAAAAATCAGTTGTCAGTTAAAAACAAACATACTAGATGAATAGAAAACAGCATTACCTCTCTAGTCAACTGCTGAGACAAAACTTTTCCTTCTATTGATAATCCTTGGCACTGTAGTACAAAAACAAAGAATGGTGTGTATAGGGGCAGAGTTGAGATAAAAAAAAAATTGTAATATATACATGCTTTCAAAGGAAATATCTATGTCACGATAAAACAATCCTTAGGTAATTAATTGTTGCTTTAAATGTTACAAAACAAAATTAAAATCTGTCTTACTCTTTCAAGAATGGACCATATTCGAGGATAAAAACCACGAGGAACTCTGTTTAAAGCTCCATCTAGCCTGCGCCTACGAAGCCACTGACCCTGACGGTCACTTTCAAAATGAATGTCTTCATTTGATCCTTCTCGTCCCAGAAAATTATCAACAACACTTTTCTATAAAATATATTCAGATACAGGGTTTACAACAACATATCTTGACAGTGTAAATGTACATATATTTCAGGATAAAGTATTACATTTCTAATAATATACAGGGCACAAATGAAGACAGAAGATGTTGTAAAGTTAAGATTTTGCAGATTTCTGAAAGTTATTTAATAGTAATATTATAATCTGTAGGAATTTTGGTTTAATTATAATAACTAGATAGTAATTTCAGGAAATAAGGGTAAAATGGTCAGATATAGTTTAGTGGTGTAAATTTTACTACTACTTTAAAATAGGCTTAGTACATGTAAGACAATGTGGTGATAAAAAATAATATAATTGGTTCTTAAATGTCAGACATGACAACAACAATGGTAACAAGAGGCTACTTATGTTTGGTAATGAGTATTTATTTTCAGGCTATAAGTACAAATGTAATGGTTAAGACTACTGTAGAAATTAAATGTTCACAGTTTTATAGATGTAATGGGTAAAATAAGTGGGTTTTGTCTTAGAACTCAGGACTGGCATGTAATTTTAAGAAAGTTAGTACTGAAAAAATGCAATTTTTGTTTAGAGTTTGTATGCTGTAGGAGAAGTTGGAGGCCATCATAATTCAAATAGAGGCAATAAATAAATAAAAGTGTAGACTATTGGAAATGGCAGCAAGATTTTAGGAGGGGCAGATGTGGAAAAATTTTAAAGTTTTAAATATTCAAGGCTAGCTGCAAGTAAAAAACCAGCTTGGCACACAAAGTTTAAGAGATAAGATTAAAGAAAAGCACAACATTTAAGAAATTTAAAATGACTGGTATGAAAAGACATTTAGAAGATCAAGAAAATTGGTGAAACAGGATATTAGGACATCAAAAAAGAGATACGAGAAAATGTTGGCTTAATATGTAAAAATAAACAGTAAAGATTTCTTTAAATACATTAAGGGTAAACAAAATATTATAATAAGGATAGAACTTTTGAGGGATGATAAAGGAAGGCTAGTATCTGATGATAATGGGATGGCTGGGTTATCAAATTTTGTTTTTTCTTTGGTTTTTACTAAGGCAAATTTGAGAAGTATTTCACATCTTGAACATTTGATACATAGAAACAAGATGACTACATTAATTTTGAGCTGGTTAAGGAAAATTAAGTTAAAAAAATTATAAGGCTCCTGGGCCAGATAATATTTCCCCAATGGTTTTTAAGGAGGTTAAGGGTTGGTTATGTGAGCCACTTACAATTATTTTTTTGTCAGTTCTTAAACAGGTACCAGAGGATTGAAAGTCAGTTAACGTAACTCCTCCTTTCAAGGGAGGTGAAAAAAATTGTCCTAGTAATTATAGACCCATTATTCTTACATCAGTTGTAGGATGGGTTTTGAAAAGTCTGTTAAAAGATGTTTTGCAAAGTCATTTAACAAACTTCAGAAATTTATTGGATAGACAGCATAGTTTCACTGAGGGAAAATATTGCCTGAGATATCTTTTGACATTCTTTGAAAATGTTACTGCTTATGCAAATAAGGGAAAGAATGTAGATTTGGTATAGCTGAATTTTCAGGAAATATTTGATAAAGTGCTACATGAAAGGCTTGTATAAAAATGATCTCTGTGTGAGTGGAGGGATAGGTTAAACTGAATTGAAGAATGGCTGGAAATGAAAAAAAAACAGAGGACAGTTAGAAATGGAGCTGAGGTAAATTGAACAAATGTCACAAGTGTGGTACCTCAGGGCTCAATCTTCAGACCTTTCTCTTTTGCATTTACATCAATAACATAGATGAAACAAATTAATCAAGTTTCATATGTTATAATTTCATTGCACAGATTACTGGTCAGGCCACATTTGGAATACCAGAGTCTTCATCCAAATGCCTTTTAATAATATGAGATTTGTAGAGTTTGATTAAAAAAATCTGTGAGAAAAGTTCCAGACAGACAAATGGAAGCTATTTATATCCATCTTTATTCTTTAAACTAAGATAAGCATAAACAGTACAATTTAAAATTGATATTAAGTGAAATTAGTTTATATGATAAAGTAAAATAATTAAAAAACTCACCTTGCTAGCTTTACTGCTTGCCACTGAAACAACCCCACTTCGAACTGAAAAGCAATAATTTTTATTACATTACATAACTCTGGGTATATGAAAATTAATAGTAAAGAAATTTTATATTTCATGAGACCTGATAAATTATTATTTCAGTGTAACACCCAGTTTAGTTTATAATAATGTTTCACTCCTGCATTCCATAAAGCCAACCAACATACCTTTTCACAAAATAATGCATTCTATGTATAATGTTCTATAATAATAAACAATTAAGTTTGCTTATTGCCAATTTAAACTAAATATACTTTTAGAAACAAAAAGAAAGTAAATTACTCTAATAATTAAATTTTAATAGTGAGCATGCACAAAACTTACTACTTTTAACAACAAATTCTTTGCCACTTAGAATATGGTGAACCAAAGTCTTCATCTCAAATGGACTCAAATTCAATAAATGTTCAGATGCTTCATCACCTAAACAAAAATAAATGTTCTCAAACTTTGGAGACTAAAAGTATGTAGGACTTTTTGATGTGTTTCCATACAGTTCAAGATGCTACTTTAAAGTGATAGAAGGAAAAAATATGAAGTATGTCAACATGTGCTATAATCTTCATTAGGTAATGGTACTTTTAGCCACAACAACACCCTATATCAGCATTTGGCAACCTATGCTTCCTACATCCTAAAACAATACACAACAACAACAAAAGCCAGTGAAGCATTAGAAATTAATAGGCCTATAATTAATGGCAAAATCACTTGTATGGTTTTTATCACACATTTTAGTCCTAATGGTTTGATATAATAGGAGCTTAAGTCCAGGTGCATCAGTGCTTGAAACATAAAACAAAATTTATTTTTTATAAAGTACTGTGTAAAAGTGTTAAAACAAGATAATATTTTGTCATTCTTTCCATTTTATGGTGCTAATTCTTCGATGCCATTACGGAATGTAAATTTCAACACTGTGGTAATGGTTCACTGATCCTTGTCAACAACCAAATGAGCCAGGGTGAGAATACTTGTCATTCTTTAGAGCTCACATATACTTGTACCAAGGGCATGTCATAAAGGTTCTACTAAAATGAACATACTTATCAAATTTAGGGTTTGAAATCAGTCATGATACCCCATGTAGTCTTAATTATAAAGAAAGAAGCTAGCAAAGAGATATCTTATGGTACTGTTATATGCTAAAAGAAATCAATTTAACAGCACTTCACAAATAAACCTTAATAAACAGTGTTCATTATGTTTTGTTGTAAAACCTGTTGCCACAGCTCAAAAAAGTGTAAAAAACTGTCAGTAGAGCAGAGAGTTCACATAAAAGCTTTATTTGATGCTAGTTGGACTCTCCAACAAATTACTATAAACTTAAAATGCTTTTCAAACACTGTCAAGTACACTCTAGATTGTGAGAATGAGACAGGTAAATTTGAAAATAGGAAAGGATGAGACAGAACACCTAAATTCAATGATACTGATGTTATTTATGCAGCCTTCAGAACAGAAGGAAGACTGTCCCTGATCTCAAGAGTGAGCTAAACAATCACATACCAAATGACAGAAAATAATCCAGATCTACAGTACCAAGAAGAGTGAACAAGAATAGAATAATGTGTCATGTAGCAGTTAAAAACTTTTACTTCAGTCTCAAAATATTGTCAAGTGAGTGAAATTTGCTAAAGAGTACAAAAACTATACTGCTGGCAATCGGTAAAAAGTGTGTTATGGATGGATGAGTCCAAGTTTTAAATACATGGTTCAAAGTGTAGGTTATACATCAGGAAGAAGAAAGGTGAAAGACATTTATCTCAATGTATAGTACCCACCATGAAGCATAAGGGAGGCAGTGTGATGGTTTGGGGGTATTTTTCTGCTGAGGTGATAGTAGATATTTGTAAATAGACTGAATAATGGATCGGTGCAAGTATCATCAGATACTGATCTGTCACGATATACCCAGTGATTTGTGTGTTACTGGTAAAGGATTCTACTACCAAGAAGATAATGACTCTGAACACTCATCCAACTTTTGCAGAAATTACGTAGTTAAGAAAGCAGTTGTTGGAATGATTCAAATGATCGAATGGCCCCCACAGAGTTCCAATCTCAATTCGAATGATTTTTGGCTTTTAACTGGTCAAGGGAGCTTTACAGTCCTTGAAGTATGCAAGCATAGCCTGCATATTAGTTAATGTGTTGCTTACCACTGTCTTATATAAACATGGAATAAAAGGTCAGGTGGAGAAAGTTAAGGTTTAGTTACAGCAATCTTTATGTTTCACCACAGCTTGGAGGAAAGGCAGCCAGTTCAAAGTACCAACCATAACATGAGATTTAAACCAAATAATAAGACTGACTGTCATTCTTATGACACACTGATAGCTGAAAGTGTATTAAACAGTCTAGCACATAAATCAGTAAGCCATGCCCAACTGTTTTCAGTAAGTAGCACTTACCTTGTATTACTTTTGGCAATTGTTGAAGAATATATTTAAACCATAATAATATATGTTCACACATAAATGTTTTATTATTTCTGCTGAATTAACTCACTTAACCTGACATAACACAGAAACTTGTTTACATATATTCTTCAACAATTGTCAAAAGTAATACAAGGTAAGTGCTACTCACTGAAAACAGTCTAGCACATAAACCAGTAAGCCATGCCCAACTGTTTGCAGTAAATAGCACTTACCTTGTATTAATTTCGACAATTGTTGAAGAATATATGTAAACCATAATAACATATGTTCACACATAAAGGTTTTATTATTCCTGCTGAATTAATTCACTTAACCTGACAAAAAACAGAAACTCGTGGTGTAACATTACTGTTTCTCAATAAATAGACTTCTAGGTCTACATAACAAGTACCTAAAAGTTAAAATTATATTTTTTAAATAAATAAAACAAGATATTTTTGATAAGATAACTTACAGGCTCATGATATTAAATGGTTTTATGAATTACTATGATTGACAGTTCTGAAAACAAAGTGTCCTGAGGACATTGTACATTATACTCAGAAGTAATACATAAAGATATACGTTTCCCTATATACATTGCTTTATTAAATTACCAGAAAATGAGGCAAGTTGAACTCTGCACTTGTGGTTTAACTAGTTATCACTGTTCGGAAGTTCTACTATTCATGATATATTAAATATCCCAATAAACAGAATAATATAAATCAAAATTTACTTGTACAAGTTACTTAAAACACTGACCTGAACAATTTAATGACCTAGCAAGCTCTGATGCCATGACTTGGATGATAAGTCCAACCCGAATTCTCAGCATCTCATGAAAAAGTTGTGGCTCAGTGCGGATAAACATAGCAAGATACACTAATAACTCCTAGAAATAGGTTAGGAGAGAAAATATATATATCAACACAGGTTAGGAAAAAATATATAAATATAAATCTACATGATTGTTAAAAGAAAAATAGATCCCACAAATAAATATTTATTACATCACTTAGAGATATTAACAATCTGGTAAAGTATCTAGTATGAGTGCATGTTATTTCTTATAGCAAAGCCAAACTGGACTATCTGCTGAGTTCACAGAGGGGAATCGAACCCCTGATTTTAGCATTGTAAATCCTTAGACTAACTGTTGTACCAGCAGGGGACATCTAAGTAATAGCTCATTAAAAGAACAAGAAACCTTACATGCTGCTATCAATGTACAGATAATATGAATTACTTTCACTGTTATATGATAAATAATAACATAACAATAAACACAGATATTACTATTAAAATTCAGTAAAAACTTGAAATTTATTTTTGATATTTTAGTTTAAACTTATGTTGACTATAAAACAATGAATTCTAATCATAATACCTGAGAATATAAGGATTATATTTAATTATCCATATTTATTTCTGGGTTGGTTTTCAGTGTTTACCTAATAAGTAGCTTGATTTTATCATAAGTCAATATAATCCCATGTATTAAGGAAGAAAAGTTATGTAAATAGACATTCTATTTTGAATATCGATACATTTTTTAAAAATTATTTTATTGACTGATTGTATTCTTATCTCATTAGATGTACAACACATCCATGAAAACAATTTAGGCAGAGACAGGATAAATACAGATGCTTAAAACAGAGGTAGTTATTGATGGCTGAACTTAAACTGCTAGATATATATATTAAACAAAATCTTGCAAATTTCTATGAAGGAATAAAAGAGACAAAATACATGACCATCTTAAAGAATTAATAACCAACAGTTACAATCTTCTCAAACCAGTGCTTTATCGATTAACATCTGTATGCTACTTCTATAAAAATGACTGTCAAAGCAATAGAGTAGCCTCCACATATAACATTAAGTACTAGTCAAAAGGCAAAACATCCTCAATATTTGAAAAACACTTGCAAGGCAAACAAACTCAATCTTTTATAATTCTGTTCACTTAAGAGTGATGCAATAAACTTCTCCCATCTATATCTCACAGAAGAATGATCCTAAACAATAATTAACAAACCAACCTCATTATATTTAACAGGGATGAAAACAGGTCAGACTGAAAAAATCTAGTGGTTACCAACACGGACAGAGAGTTTATAATTAATGACACAGTCTGAAGGAAGAGTATAAAATGGGTTATTTTTAAAAGAAGCTGATGCATTTTAACATAATATTTAGTTATTCATGCAGAATTAAGTGCATTACTGCTTTTATATTGTGTATCTACTCAATCTGAGCACTAATAACAGCAGAAAAACACTAATGTTCAATAACAGGACATTTAATTCTTTCAAAAACCAAATCACCGAGTACAAATGTTACTACTCTGTTGAACCATGACTAGTAGGATTTCTCCTTGCAACTATTGTAAATCTCTCTCCATCTTTTGTGCATTTTTGATACTGATTTTAACCAATATTTCTTTCTCAAAATGAGCTCAAATGTGCTAGTTTTAACATACCACCAATTTACTCAGTAAAGCAAAGTCTGATTTAAAAATAATGTCACTGGAATCAAGGCTAAGATACACTCTGGGTGTTATTTAACCTACTGAAGAAATCAAAGGACTCAATTACAGCTGTAAAAATGTTCCCCACAATGTTACAAGAACTTCAGCAGCTTGTTCTGCTGAAAACAAGCACAATAAAATCAACTGATTATCTTATGTCATTATCTTCATATATTTACTTCATCATTACTAAATGAAAGAAGAAATATGAGTTAAGTGCCAGCCACATTTAACATCTTTTCATTCATCAATTACATTAAAGTCATATACACTGCTGGTTGTGTTTAAGTTTATAATTTTTTCAATTGATTTTCTGAAGGAGTATAACAGGTTTTGCAACACACTTCACATCATACACATGAGAGCTAAATCATGATCAGTGTTGAATGAATCAATTAATCAGGATAAAGTCTGTCCAGAAATCTTTCTTTCGTTAGTCATCTTTCACAGTTGACTGACTGATGATTTTTAAAAATGTCTTGGAATAGCAGGTTTAAGAAATAATGTCTAATAATGATGCTTCTGCTAGATGGGCTTCTATCAGATTCTTATTCTTACTGATAATTTTAAGACTAACAATGGTATGTCTTACTACTATACAACATTCAAACAAGTCTATCCTGCATTTGAAAAATATGCTATATTCTATATGTGTGAAGAGTCCTAACAGAAGTGACTAGACTGTCTATATCTAGCCAAACCTTTCTTCTTAGTGAAAGCTTCCTAATTTCAGTCTTGTAAATTACATCTAACAAGATCTTTAGTAACAGGCTCTCTGTGAAAGATCAACATGCATGCTAAGTATTATATAATAAAATGTATTCAACTAATAGTTTTATTATTACAGTTTTGTAGCTATGCCTGGTTAGATCTTTCGTAACAAGTGATCTGTGAAAATATTAATATACCTAGTAAAAACAACAAGATTTGATGCCATCAACAAACAGTTTTCTACTTCAGTCTAACAGTAACCATACTTCCTGTGACCCTGCCATACCTTCTGAACAACAGTGTAGTAGTTCTACTTAACAATTTTTCAAGAACAATAGCAACTTGTACCCCAGCATCTATATCTAGTTATGTCTCCAGTATCACAGTGGCACTTTCCAAACAACAATCTCATAGCAACATTTACTTGAGTTTTTGGTACAATAATGGAAGTTCCTTCATAAGAATTTGTTTGTTGCATCTAGCTAGTTCTATTATGCTGTAATTAATTGGTTTCTAACAGAACTCTTAACAGTTACAACTTATTTAATTCTAGATCTTTAGTATAATATTGGGAGCCTCTTTGTAACAACCTATGTTTCAACATTCAGTACAATAGCAACAGTTTCTCATTGCAAAAAGTTGCCTGCAAAATAAAGGATATTTAAAACACACTATGAAAGTTATGAATTTAACATGATAAAAAAACCATATTCAGTACCTGTGTTAACATGGCTGTACTCTGATCTTCTCTGTAAGCTTTGTTTATCAGTATTCTCAGTTCTTTTGATGGAAGAGGTCTAAAATAATGAAATTCAAAATTATATATTAACATAGGTAATGATTTTGAAAATAAATGGGGTACATGATAACACAGTTATATACAAGTGATTCTCTAACTGGAAGATTATCTAAGAAATCAAAAGCAGGTTGAATTCTAGATAAATGAAATCCATTTTAATATTTACATTAATATATCCAATCACAAGTTTTTAGCTTTTCTTACTGATAAAGTAGCTACTTAGCACTGACAGGGATACTTTTCTTAGAAGTTTATTTAAGATTTGTACTCTTGGCTAATATCACAATTTCTCGAATTTTCATGGAGTTTCCATATAAAATAATTATTTTCTAGATCATAAAAAATTACTACGTTTTACTGTCTAATCTACAAAAAACATGAGTACTTCTTTTGCAACCTTACTAAACTTACTTGATAATTAAAATAAAGTACATGCACATAGTAATACATAACTGTTTAAGTTTACATTCAGAATACTAGACCTAATGAACATACAAATCATTCTATAAAATTATAAGAATTTATAAGTAAGGGTGAAGAATAAAGTGTCAACCACATCATATCTCTTATATCTGGTGGTAAGTAAACCTTTTGTTTAATATCAGAGCTCAACAGGATACAGCAGACATAATAAAGTTTGACTGCTTGTCTGAATTTTATGCAAAGTTACTCTAGGGCTACCTGCACTTGCCCTCCCTAATTTTGAAGAAATGAACTATGGGGCATGCTATTGATCAACAGCACCCACTGTAATGTTATGGGCTACTCTAATCAGATAGTATGATTTGACCACTATCTTTATAATACACATTTGGCCTAAAGTGTAGACTGGTTTTTTTGTTGTTGTTTTTGTGGAAACAGGCTGCAAAGCACAAAACCTCAAATCCACAAATCTAATAAATTAGTGATTGAGATGTTGTTTATATTGTTTATTGCTTGAAGAACAATACTGAACAATAAAGCACTAAAATTACTTTCATTCAATGTAAAGGCATGAAAGTTGATTATATAAATGTGGTAGTTATTAAGCAAATCAAACAGAGAAGTTCTGTACAGATGAAAAAAATATTTCTCCACTCTGTCTTCCCTAGTTTATTATCTAAAGACATCTCTTATGGGCTAGTAGTTCAAATGGCAATTTCACACTGAACAAGTACTGTAGTTACATTTGTACCCTAATACCATCTATATACATACATAGTTTGTTACAAACACAAACAAGTTGAAACAAAAATAAAAAAATGATACACCAATTGAAAGGATACTAAGGATACAGGCTATAATGTGGGATATAAAATACACCCTAGGTTTTGGAGGTGATTAAAAAAGTAGTACCTCCATTATGGTGGGGATACACCTTCCATCAGTTTTAACCTCCATTTGCCAGTTTCACACAAAAAATAAAATGGCTGAAACTGAAAATACATTATTGAAACAATGCAACTTGGAAACACTGTAGACACATTAGTCAAAGCTGAAAGTGATATTATGAGTAATTCATTTTTGTTAACTTCCCAGTTGATATACCAACACAATACTCATTTCACTAATGTCAATAATGAAACAGTATTACTTCCCACAGCTAATCACTTAGGTGCACCTGATTACTTGTGTCAACTGCTTATCAAAACTTCCTGGTACACACTCCAAGTTTTTTAATTCATAAAATGCAGTTACATTACTCTAAAGCAGATGTTTCAGGTTTTAACAAAATCATGGTAAGCTCCATGCACAGCAGCAAAATTTATAACAGAACAACTTGCACATGGTCCATCAGTATCTCTTCCGATGTGAAATTTATTCACATGGATAACCAGTAACATAATAAAGATGCAACATAAATTACTTATATCCTCAAATATCCAATATTAAATGCTCTGTCAGCCCTTGACATATTACTCACACAATCTCTATCTAAATACAGTTCAGGAAGTAAATGAAAATTTAAATATTTAGGGATGAAAAATCAGCTAATCAGCTTCCTTGTGAACTATACTTTCTTTCAGAATAAGTAAGTTAACTGATGGATTGTGAATAAGAGTTAAAACATTGGTTCAGAAAATAAATGTTTCTTATTCTTTTACTGATGCTTGAAGATTTCTGGATAAAAATGTTTTGATGTACACTTTTACAGGAATCTTCACAATGATGCCCTTTTTCAATTACTTTCTAGG
Organism: Tachypleus tridentatus; assembly: GCF_004210375.1. NCBI lineage: Eukaryota > Metazoa > Arthropoda > Merostomata > Xiphosura > Limulidae > Tachypleus > Tachypleus tridentatus. The sequence goes on from NC_134833.1 coordinate 102,576,078, forward strand.
ACTAGTAGAAACCATATTTAAATTATTTCTTTAAAGGTTTATGTTATTAGGCTATTTATCCACAAGAGAGATAAAGCACGTGAAAACACAATTATTCTCTCTCAATAATACTCAGTAAAAATTATTTTACTTTACCTAGTAATGGTATATTCACTGAATGGTGGCATCCCAACTGTAAACTGTTTTTGTCTTACTAGCAAATCAGTGACAGCCTAGTATGAAAAAAGATCATTAAAATACATTACAAAAGGAAATGGTAAAAGTTTAATAAATGTTTTTAATATAATAGAAACAGTTCCTTTATCAAAATTTATCCATATTCAACTTAACAGCAGAAAACAATAAAACTTTACAAAAACATTGTAACTATAAATGCATTACCTTTGGAAGATCTTCTACTCTCTTGCCTAACATCCCAGCAATATGTCTAACAAGAGCCCATTTTTTTTCATGACAGGCCTGCCAAAATGTAAAATATAATAGTGAGGTTAGCATTTTATAGTAAAACTCTTAAGCCATAGATCTTTAAAAGCTAAATATTCAAATGTTTACACAAAAAATACATCACATACATCACAGTACACATGTTGTCATGTTCCTTTATGCTCTATCTGATGACAACATATCTTGACAGTAACAATCCTGCAACATAGTTTCTATTACAAAAGCCTCTATCATAAGGTTGTCACACCTAAAGCACACCACTTGTTCCTGCTTGCTTTCAATAAGCCATCTAGGGTACATGAATGATGATTTCTACCAATAATTTGAAGAGCTGATTGCACAGAAATTCTAAGGCATTTAGTAGAGCAACTTAACTTGTATGCCTTGATATGAAATATCATGAATACTTGTTTCATTTTCCAACTGCCTGAGGCATGAAACAACTGAAGGGGAGGTATGACTGGAAGCCTTTTCTTAGTGAACCAATAACATGTTTGTGTAGTTTTTTTTAAATGAAGATCCTTGTTTTGAGCACCAAGACAGTTTACTGCAAGACAAAGAGGTCTTTGTCCCATTCTTCATATACATTCTTGTGCCTACCTAAATCATTTGTACCTGATGATAACATTAGCATGTTGAAACATTGTACACTCATATTAACATTTCTTGCACTGCCCATTCAAGCTATCTCCAAATTTTATTCTTTAGAGAGTGGGCTCCTCTTCATCATATTTCAAATATTATTTTGTTAATACTACTACTCTGTTTGGTCATGTTTATATTAGGTCTTATAAGCCTAAATGCTTGAATGGCAAAGAAACTCAGAATATAACCAAAGTTTATATATATATATGATAATTATTATAAAATGATTTCAAAACTTACTACACATATTAAAACAAAAGTTTGCTATTAACAAATGTCTAAAAAAGTCGGGTTTCTTACGATGAAAAAAAAAGTTATTTTTATTGTACACCAGTGATCACAAACACAGTGTAACTGTGTGTAGAGTACTACAAAAACACAAAGATATAATTCATTTTTGTAAAATAAAAATTACATACATGTAAATTACATAACTTACATAAATGTCTTACAAAAAATATAAAATCAGTAATTAAAATCAACAATACAGGTAAGCATTCTTAATTGATTGATAAATATTTCACAATGAAATATCTTTTCAATTTTTAAAGCTGTGTATTTATATAAAATATGATTTATGAAAACATTATATTTTTTGAAGTTACATAACATGTTGGAATGTTTCCTGAAGTTTGACTATTTCATCATTTAGTTGTTTTGTTTTCTGCAGTGTAATAAAACAAATCACATACAGATGCATTCAATCAACACATCCAGGTATGTTGGAGAAATGAAACATATTCAAAACCATGTACGTAGAATTTTAAATGTTTCCACATAAAATAAAATATCAGATATCACACCTTTTCATAAAGATCCTTCAAAAGATCCTTGATAGTTACATGGTCATTAGGCTGACCAAGACCAGTGTCAAAGTTTAAGCCCCTGAAATAAATTTTAAAAATTCTTCACATTACTTTGTAATGCCTTAGAAAGTGGATATAAATAATGAACACTCTTTGTAAAGACAATAATATTTAAACTTTGTTAAATTTAAAAACTTAAATATTTATCAGTCAAAAAAGGGCAAAAACAGCAAGTATAAGAAAAATTTTTTGTATGATAGTAAGTATAAGAAGTTCTCCCAAACCAGACATACCATTATACTAAGACTTTCTATTTTACAGGTAAAAGCAAGAATTACACCATTAGCCTAAACCATTCTAGGTGACAGAATAAAGCAGTAGGTAGTGATTTCTAACTTACAGTAAAAAATACTGATTATTAGTTGAAATTAAAACTTCTTATGCTAAAACAGCTCTTTCAGATATAGCTTAAAAAGAAAGCTAAACTTTATAGGTTATAAAATATCCTAGAATAAAGTTCTCAATAACATTTATACTTATACTGTAGGGTAAAAAATTAAGTTCAGGGACAGTTGCAATGAACTTTCCATTTACTAAACTACAATATTTCAAATCCTTAACTGAGTATCATGACTGAAAAACCTTAAAATTAAATGTTGTGAAATATTAGTATTATGCAGGGTACAAAGTCTAATCACAGTGAGTTTACAAAGAACAGCAAAAATTTACTTCTGAAAATGAGTAGATTAGTTTAATATTTTATATTGATTACACATTAATAAAAAAAAAACCCATCAGAATCAACATGAAGTTTTTATATATTTAGAAATCTGTATTCACTGTATAGACTTCAAGCAAAAATAAAATACTGAAATAAGTGTGATATTTACTACATCACATAGCATGGCTAATAATGTGGTAAATTAGTATAAACCCCACTAATATAATGTCACGGTCTATAAACTAAAGTGCAGATACTGTTAAGAATGGTTTGAATGTATTTGGCAACAAGTAACCTGAAGGTGTATGTAATGAAACTTTTTTTTTATAAAAAATAAACAAAAATTGTCAAAAGATTACTTGACCAAAGTTTTAACTGATATCATGAGCTAGGTTATTAATGATAACAGCAGATTTTCTAATTCCTTTTTTTGTCTCCAAATACCTAATAAGTATTTTAATATCAATCATATCAGTTTTGGCACTGCAATTTTGAAGTTCTTTTGTGTTTATCCAGTTTTTTCTTCATGCCAATGTATAGTATTTGTATTGAGATGCCAACACAACATGTTTGTACATACCTTAAGATACCAAATAATATTTTAATTTTTTTCTTATTTGCAAAAAGTATTCTTGAAAGTTGATCATCAAAATTATTTTATATTATTTTTATACCATTTTAATATTTATAGGTGGACAATGTTGTTTACCACTAGCTGGGATTATTAAGTTTCTGGTGATTGATGAAAGTTTCAGTTAAGATTTACTAAACTAAATGTCATGGATAATTATATTTTTTTAATGAGTTTTCAGTTTCAGTCAAATTTAATCAGCACTGCATACAAGAGTTTTATCTTTTTCACTTTAATACTAGAAAATTTAGCAAGACATATGTGTGTTTTCTTTTACCACAACATTAAACAAGCCCATGGAGTTTTCCTCTACAAGTCTAGTGTGACTTGACTTGGTTTAAAATGTTTTGTGTGTACTATATTTCCTAGTTTCTCTGGCTGTGGCCATAGTAAAAAAACATTTTCAAATTAGATAAATCACTTTTTTTGACAAATACTAAGATGTTAAAACTGCAATATTCTCAATATGTTACATGCAAGTTTCTGTAATCTCTAGAATGATATTACAAACAAAAATATGGAATGTCTATGGGCAATCTTTTGTTTTTAATTCTATGTGACATCTTTAAGGAGTATTGTAAAAGTGAATTACATTCTACCAAACAAGACAGCACATAAGAAATTCCTTGTTCTGAGATGTTATAGTTTACAAGCAGTAAAATGGCAAAATATGGTTAAAATTAACATAAAAACAAGATAAGAACATTTATTTTTCCACATTCTTCACAATTTGGCCATTACAGCTCAAAATCAGTGGTTTATGATAAATACCATTTTAGACTGACCAATAAACTTTTTGTTCAATACCAGAACTCATCAGTTGGGAAAGATAATGAAAGAAATTTAAACCATAACTTTTATAGTATTATACTAAATATATAAATAGCATTTTACAGAACTCTTTATCACTATAGTTATTATAATTATATCAAAGTGATAGTATATAAACAGATAAATACAATGTTTAGTTAAATAAAGTAAGATATAGTAGGAGTATAAATGCTAAAGAAAATTGGAATTATATAATAAAAGACAAACTGTACATCAAAATGTTTAATGAAACAGGTATCAAGTACACTTAATGACTAAAAGAAAATTAATATAAACAACAAATTGTTTACAGAATATACAAAAGATCCAAAACTCAAAGTATTTGTTAGGCTTGCTTAGAAAACATACTACACTATTAACTAGAGTTTAACAGAAGTTGTGGAAATTACATTCTATGTGATTTTAAAAATAGTACAAGGCTTTACGTTTCATGAAGTAGATGTTGCACATGATGGAGGGTAACCAGCAATGGAAAATACTTCAAACAGAAGTGGGTGGAATACTGTAACTACCATATTGTATGCCTTGTGAGACGCTACATCATGGAAGACTCATTCTAATTTCGGAAAGACAATTCTAAGAAAACATATTTTAACTCATCAACCAACATCGTGATGTAACCTTGATTTTTTTTAGCCTACTGAGTAAGTATAGTCAAATACATCATATTCATCACAGTATATCAACAATATTAGTTAAATTGAACATTTTAAGTTATTGAAAATTCTTGTTATTGGTAAGTAATTAGATTACAGTCTGTATGAGAGGCTGTTTTGAGTAGACCCTAAGCTAACATCTTGCTTTAAACCATCACTTTTGTCTTGGAAGATGCATGGAAAATTTTCAAGGTATTTTTAAAGAGAAATGTGCTTCTTACAAAGTGTAAAATACGGTAACTGTAAATAAAGTGAGTGAGCATTTAATTATTATTTCAAATGTTTTTAAAACTAAGTTTAATGATCTTGAAAGCACTAAAACCTCTTCTCACTAATAGTTATACAGCTAAAACCTTACAATTCATAACCAAAGTTCCCCACCTTCTGTGTAGGTTAACAAAAAGAGTATGTCAGGCATACTTTGTAATCACAAAAATAAAGGAAACACTTCTTATGTTACAACAGTTTTATTATGAATAATAACTGGGACATACTTTGTAACAACGAGATAATGAAGAAGATCTCCTAACTCCTCAAGATTATCTGTCTCTTTCAGCATAGTCAACAGTTCATCCTCAGTCACATGTTCAAACTGAAGGTCTGACGAAGTGCGGACCCGAGTCAATGACTCCCACTGGTCATCTTCCTCTTGCTCTCCTTGAAGTGGTGAGGGACTGTGCTCTCCAGATTCTGTAGGTGATGAGTATGAAGATTCTGAATGAACAGAGATTACTTCAGCTCCAGGAGAAACTGGTGGTGACCTTGTATGCCTGTCATAGGAAGACTGGAGTCTAGCAAGATCTAAATTTCATGAACAACTATTAATTAATGGATAAACACTGACTAAAAAATAGGTATTTAAATATATTTAAACTTTCATGATAATAAAGTAAAACAAAACTTTAAAACCCTTCAAAGAGTACCTATAGTTTACAAACAAATATTAACCTGAGATTAAATTGCGAATCATTCTTGATGATTGATTTTTTTTTACACATCTTCTTGTCATCACATGCATACATTTTTTTTTAAATGCATACATCAGGGATAATTTAAAACAAGGCATTTTTCAGCATTCCAAGTCACCTATTGGTGTTGCACATAGAAAGAATTGCATTATTAGCATTAGCACAATGGAAAAACAAAACAAAATACTCCATAAAGATATGCAAATATGGCACTGTTATGTGCTGAAACCAAAAATTTTAAAAACTATACATGCATTTAACTTTTTAATTATAATATTTTAACTAATTAGATCTATTTCTTCTACATCTTTAACATTAATAAGCTTGCTAGTGGATCATACATTTACTGAATATACACATACAGTTGTGTCTAAAAGAAAGTTTCACTGAGGATGCATTTTTCCTCCATTGTCAAGATGAAATGAACACTATTATACAGTTCGGAACTACAATGGAAAATGGAGGTTTTGTTTTTGACTGTACTTCACATGCATTATTTTCATGTTCTCCTGCTTGCAGTAACAGTAGTGGCAGTATTAGTACTACCACATTTATTTGTATAAATACAAAAGGAAATGGTAGCTACGTTTGTATTTAAACAATTTTATTTGGAGCTCTTTAGTATTTTTATCAAGGATAACTTGCTAGGTTACGAAAGTTATGTATGTCTGGCAATATCACTTAACTTTTCTTCTTTGCATATATCCTTATGTTTAAAAAAAGCATTTACACACAAAAATATAACTATTACATTTGTATAATCTTTTGTTGTGTTGTGGTTTCTACTGTTAGTTATAAGAGAATTTTACTAAATCAGGCACCTTTATATCTATAGAAATGTACATGAAAGATATTTTTTATTATTTATTGTCAAACTGATTTTTTTAAATTTTCAAACATTAAAGAACATTTTAAACATAAAAATATCAAATAAATGGTACATACAGATGATGATAATAATAATAGATTATCCAATTTAGATAGAACTATGATATGACTACTACATCACATCATATAAAAAATTGCCAAAAAAGTCCAGAAATATATATAGATGTGTGTATATGTAACACTGAAGAAATTATTACTGATTTTGTTGTTTTTGCTGATGGCAATTATAAATAACTGATCTTGAATTAATGTCATTGAAAACTACTGTACAGATTTTAGGGCAGACATATTAATTACCTTCTACAAATTTGTATAAACCTTCAACCTGTTCCAACTGATATTCGATGCACTCTGTATTAGTATACATGAACCAACTGTTATTTACTAACAATAATTTATTGTAAGTAATATAATAGATTTGACATTACTCCATTTTTGTTAACAGAACCTCTACCAGATAGAACAGAAGTAAATTTACTTTCAATAACGTGGATTACAGCAATCTTCAAAATGTTCCTTAGTGTTAGCCAAAAGATCTTCTGGAAAAGCACTATTGATCCTGATGAGTCTAATGCAGTGGTTCCCAAACTGTGCTCCATAGCACCCCAGGGTGCCACAGCAAATTCACAGGGGCATTCAAATTTTCAAGGAAAACACAGCAATATTGACAGACTACTATATCATATCAAATATAGTTCACAGTTTTAGCATTAGATTGAGCTACATTCCTTTTGATGACATTCTCAAAAATTTGAGACACATATTTTGTTTACTTGTACTTTCAGCTATGCAAGTAACTTCTTGAACTTTCTCATTTCTTAGATTTTTGTATATAAGTACCTGTCAACTCTCCAGGTCCATCAGCAATCCAAATAACTGAAGGGTGTTGTGATCAAGTGTCTGCAAGGTGTAGCAAAGTTCAGTGAATTATTTCGTTGAATTTTAGTCCTTGTACATAAAAATAGAAAGATTCTTGTGTGGGAGTAAAGAAAAGGATGGTGAACCACAGACCAGTGGCAAAGTTGTGAAGAAACAAAAATATTGGAAATATGATGATAGTTATCTAGATTTTGGTTTTATTTCAGTAGATGTTACTCATGAAGAATGTTTGCAGTGTGTATTATGTCTAAAAGGTTTGGCTTCAGAGTGCATGCTTCCAAATAAACTAAAATGCCATTTAAAAACCAATCATTCTAACATGGCTAGTAAATCCCATGATTATTTTACAATAAAGTTATAAAAATTGAAAGAACAAAAAGGTACATTTTTGAAACAAGCATCAATACCAAGCAATGCTTTGCTAGCATCCTACAAGATGGCATATAAAGTCACAAAATGTAAAAAGCCTCACACCATTGCAAAAGAACTGATTTTACCAGCTGCAGTAAATATAGTGAACATTATGGTTGATGAATCTGCGAGAAGACTGCTTTCAAAGGTGCCTTTATCCAACAACACTATCAGTCATAAAATCCAACATATGGCCGAAGACCTCAACGATTAGTTAATTTAAAAAATTAAAAAGAAGAAATTTGGGTTACTGCAAGATAAGACAACGGATAGTGACAAGGATGCTCATTTGATTTGCTACACACGATTCGTGGATGGTGAAAAAATTGTGGAAGACTTTCTCTTTTGTAAAAGTATCACTGCAAGTACAAAGTCTCAAGACTTGAGATCTTTGACATTTTTAGATATGAAAACTAGTTAGACTGGACTAAGTGCATTGACATCTGTACTGATGAAGGTCACTATGTCCAGGTGTTATGGAGGATTGCAGGCACTCATACAAAGCAAAACTGTTGATGCACTGCAGACCCACTGCATAATCCACAAGGAAGCCCTTGCATCAAAGCACCTAAGTCCTCCACTGAATCTAGTCCTGAAAAGTGTGTTAAAAGTGGTGAATTTTATAAGAACTCAGCCACAGAAGGTGAGGTTTTTTAAAAACTCTGTGATGAGTACAACAAAGATGTGTGTACCACTGTAGTTTGTGATGGCTCTCCCACGTGGTTTTTTTGAAAAACTGTATGGATTGAATCTCTCTCTGCACATTCTGAAACTCGCAAAGAAGGTTTCAGCCTTCAGAAAAAGGTTACTACTATGGATAAGAAAAATGAATGAATATGGTGGCAAAGATTGTTTCTCCCTGTTACAGCGGTTTGTTACATCCAATGAAGTTGATTTGACCCACAAACTAAAATCTGTTTTTAAGGAGCACCTAACACATTTCAATGACTGGTTTCAAAATTATGTTCCAGAAAAGATGGAGATGTTTGCATGAATCCAAGACCAATTCAAGACTCCATCTGAATTTACCTCTGCAGAAGATGAAAGTCTTATTGATCTGTCTTGTGACAAAACTTTAGAAACAAAATTTGGCAGCATGGAATTAACTGAATTTGATACATCAGTGAAAGATGAGTATCTGCTGCTAAATGTTAAAGCTCAGCAAATTCTAATTCCATTTGAGACATCATATCTCTGCAAAGCTGGGTTTTCAGCAGTTGCTGTGATGAAAAGCAAACACCGAGCAAAAATCAATATAGAACAGGAAATGAGGGTAGAGGTGTCCAATCTGATTCCAAAGTTCGAGAAGCTGCACATTGCCCAAGAGGTGCACACATCCCATTAGTAACTGATTATTTAAAAATGAAATAAAAATATTGTTTTTACTTTCAATTTATGTGTATTACTAGGTTGTTCAGACATAAATATTTATTACTTAATAAGTTGTTTGGACCTAACCACTTAATAAACAGAACTGTTAGGTTTTTCTTTTCGGCTAGGAGTGCCATGAAAAAATTGCTGAGACACTAAGGGTGCCATGAACTGAAAAAGTATGGAATATGCTGGACTAATGGAAATATGAGATTATAATCTTTCTTTTTTTAATATTTATGAACATGATATTTATTACTTTAATTTTCTATATACATGTTTACATTGTTAATAAACATGTGCAAAAGTAGGTATAAGATGATTTACTATAATCATTAATTTTGTAATCCACTAAAATACTAATACTTGCTTGCTGAAAATACCAAAAAACAAATTAACTTTATTGAGTAGTAAAGAACATTATATCAAATTTAAACAATTTAATAATGTCAAACTTTATCAAGCTATTATGTTCCAACCACTCTTTGTATTTGTTACTTCACCGAAAGTCTCTACAACAAAGTCAACACACACACACACAGGGTTTAATTTATGGTTTATTTGTGTCTTAGTTTCAGTTCCTTCAGAAAGGATAAAATTATCTATTTAGGTAGATATTTCAAAGATGTGACATACCTAAACAGCAGATTTTCACAATAGAGGTACTAACAATAATGCACAATTTTGCATTCACCACTCACTCATTATCTTACTAAAATTGATGGAGTTTTGATAAATGTTTACCTTTTCAATAAAATTAATTGTATTTCTTGTTGACTAAGAAAATAATATACATTACCTCTTTCTCAACAGCTGACATATGAATTGATTAATTACAGAAGGTCATAAGGTACTATTACACTTACTTAATAGCCCTAATTACTGCTGCCCCTTGCATTCATGTTTTATGAATTCTCAAAACATTAACTATATTTATGTATTTCTAATTAAACAGAAATTGGAAATTTAAAAAAAAGATAATTTTATCCTAAAATATCAATTAGCTTTTTTACAGGAACACTTTCTCTGGAAATTGAAATATTCAAACTTCATACAAGAGGTATTGTACAATATGAAGTTTTTTTCAGAGTTAAAAGTTTTATATCAATATTAGAAGACTTCATAATTACACCCTTTTTTAGTTTTTCACACAGTTATCTTTATACAGTATTCTTTCTCAAATATCCCTCACAAAAGAAACATAACTCAAAAACCAATTCTGTTATCCCATTTTCTACAAAAGCTTCAATAAATTAAATTCATATTCATTCACTCACTTATTTCAAAACCAACTTAAAAAAAAAACAAAACAACAGACAAAGACCTTTAATCTAGTTCTATGTAGTAATGCCATTGAAATTTGTTATTTTATTAACAATCTTTTAAGTGTTTTAGTGACTTACTGCATATGATACTTTTTGATTAGGTTTTTTGCAACTCTTACACAAATGAAAGGGTACATTCTACACTGTGAACAAGTCACAAAGAAGTGTTGACTGCTACAATAAAGTATAAAGTATTAAAGTAAGTCATGCAGGTTTGTTTATTCTGCATTATGAACAATGTCACAATAGATGATGTAAAGAGATGGCTTTTAATATTTTAATTCCTAAAAATTACTTAAATATTAAATGAATACATGCATAGCAAAAATACTTTAGTATGGGTATTGTTACACATTTGGTAATCAAACAATAAAGGTGTCAAAAGTATATAAAATTGATCCACAGCAAAGATTGGCATAAAACTATTGAATTAAACAACAACTGTAGATTTAGTGGTTAAACACTTTAGAAACTATAAAACATCTTGTAAAAAAAGGCAAGTTATTTCAGATGCAACTGTAACCAATTTCTATAAATAAAACATAGTTTTAAAACTATTTCAAGGAATTTCTAATTCTTAGTATATAAACTTCATTGAAAATATATACTAGAAATTATTTTACATAAGAAAACTAAGTGATAAACTGATACTGATAAACATTACTTATGTTTAATGCTTTAAAAAAAAAGCATTTAACGTGCTAAGTGTTCAGATGATACTTTGTAGTATCATTAGAAACTAGCAATCCAAAATTCAATCTAAGTAAAGAGAAAACCAGGTAAAGAATAATAAATTACAAAAGGAACGTAAAAACATGCTAACCAAATCCTAATTCTTAGATGCAGCAATTTTCATGCTCCTGGTACTGTCCACTTAACACAACAATTCAATGTAGAAACCTCTACAAGCACAACAGTACCAACATTTCCTATGATCCACATCATGGAGATCATACACAAATGAGTATACTACCCACCATCATTTCTACCATTCTTTGCACTCCACTTGCCTTGATCATACTGGTCCACTTGGATGGAGCGGGTGCGTTTGATGATTCCACTGATACCTGAATGACGGGAGCGATTCATACTCAACTTTCTCTTGGGGCGACCCTTTGGGATTGATGGTCGGTTAAGGGGCTTGTGAAGCTCACGCTCTAAGTACTCCTTTACCATGAAGTGCAAACCTAAAATGAAAGCAACAAAAAATTCTGAAAAATAGACATACCACTATCACTTATCAACTATCTGATGTACCATTAACACTTATGCAACAGGCTTGTTACGATACACGAGTTACGTATTTATACCTTTGATGCAGTATGTTTACCTTCACAAAATTTGGTAGACTTTTAGTAAAGGCTGCAAGTATTTTGTACATAAAAATCATTTTTTTTAATGAAGTGTTTTTGCTAAAGATTTATTTGTAAAATACAAAGTCTGTTTCATTACTAGTCCAAGCATGAAGTGATTTTAATGTTATAATTAAAAAAACTATTCTTTGTCCCAAAAATCTCAGATATTATTTGTATAATCTCTAAATACATTTAAAATGTTTTTAAGAAAAACTATTTTTTCTATTATTTTCTCTATCCTAACCATATGAAGTTTGTCAGTTTGATCAAACTGATAACCACCATAAAAGAATTAGGAAATAAATATAAACTACACTTTTTTCATTCTAGAATGACTAAAAATTATAACACGAAAACAGAAATGTTTAGCATAAATAGCTTAAATCTTGTAACATAATACATTTATATATATTTATTATTTTTATTATATTGACCTTCCAGTCATGTCTGGCTAATATTACATAACTTACAGTAACACAGTGCACGCGCACTCACGCTACTGTAACCATATAAAACTGACCTTCAGTCTTTACAAAGTGGCCTGTCTTGGCTATGTTTTAGTGTAAAATACAGTCACATATCATTTATAATACATTATATATGTATATACCTTACTACTATTTACAAATACGTTCATAAAATTATTTTTCTTAAAACATAAAACAGTAAATGGAGAAGTAAAGCAAACTAATACCTCTTATAGTTACAAACTTTGTACTTATTTGCTGATTGCCATAGGTTGGTAAGCCTCTCAAATTTTATTAGTAAAGGATATAATAATAAATAATTTTTTGAGGTTTATATATACATTTGAAATAACCACAAATTAGTACATCAATACCATAAAATTCCACTAGAATTTATCAAACTTAGTAACAAAGCTGTATTTAGGTCTTAAAAAAAGGTATAAAAATTTGAGCAAACTAAAGACTTCTAAAGAAATCTTGATTCGAAAGAATCAGTAGATGTTATAATGTTTCAAAATGGCTTAGAAAGCCACTAGAAAAACATTCTGAGCTTTTGATTGGGTATTCACATGACAGACAGAAGTATATAAACATAAGGAAATACTTCCATAAAGAGAAAGAGGTGGGTGAGGCCACTGTGCGTGAATTGGAAAACGAGTGATATCTCAACATAAAGAAAAGACATGAGGTTTTATATTCCAGCTTGTCAATATGGGCAATTTGAATTTGTAATTCTTATGAAACTATACATTTTGTAGTTGGACATATTATCTGAGCCAATGCCCCATTCAACATATCACATAACCCACAAAAATCAATTTTTAAGTATCTTCTTTTATTGTCTATTTTTAAATTAAGAAATTAACTAATGTATAATGCTATAGTTTGAATTATAATCTTTAATTTCATACCAAACTTGTTGACATAAATTTATAAAATAAAAGTTCAATTTTGAAAGTTAGTCAACAAATGTGACATAGATTTTGACCCATCCCAATAGGGAGAAACACTGAATCCAAACACTGAATTCACTCTGACACACCCCTGGAGACCCTAAAGGCACATGCTAATTTTGGTTGAGGATTAGACAAACACTGACAGTGTGAAAGATAGACAACAAATAATCAAGAGTTGCCTTCGAATAGAGGACATCCAAATTGTGAATTTGTTTTATCACTTTCTGGGTGTGTGCATGCATCAAGTTTGATTGAGATCCTTCAAAAACTAGAAACATGAAAGACAGACCCCCCGGTGGTCATTTAAGGACTACGTGGTGGATTAAAACAAATGCCTATCCATATGACACTCCACAGAGGATAGGGGAGCCTATTAAAGAGTACATGATGAGATATGTTAAAAGTGTGAAAGGCAGAGATATAGGTAAAACTTTCATTCTAAACAAAACATATAAAATAAATACCATGACCTTAAAAATATACCAAGTAAAACAGATATCAGTAATTACAAACAAAGCATATTAAAATATGTCAAGTAATACATTTGCACATATACAGCTTAAACAGATGGTTAATACTGATTAAATCCTGCATTTTAGATTTGGAAGAAAAAACAAAACAACTAATACAACACCAACTTCAGAAATACCTTATACACGCATTTCACACTGATCATGTTGTGAATTCTGTCATTTAATATAATCTCTTGAGGAATAAGGCTTATTTATTACTTAAATTTGCTATTTTAACAAGTTTCTATACTGTACTGTTCATTCAGCAAAGTAGAACAAATGTACAAATATATGAGAATTAGCCTTTTATAATTATTCAAAGCATTTCTTACTGTCAGGATCTCCTTCCTCTTGATTACCCAGAAAGCTTAAACTGGTGATGCAGGATGTGCTGAGAAATTCTTCCAGTGATCCTAAAGATACCCTACATAAATCAGAAATAGCACAATTTAACAAGCAAAATTCTATTATTTTTTTTATATACATATATATAGTTGCTACTCATTTTGTAGTAGTTTTTTCAAGCATCCTGTTCATGTCAAAAGTGCCATCCACCATGGAAATATTTCTGCTAAAAAAAGCAATAAAAATGTGCTTTTCACAGTTTTGTATATTGTCTATCATATAAACCTACCGTGTGAAGCTTGAAATATGTTATTACTGGCAGTCCAACTCTGCCTGCACTATACGAATATATACACAGCTTACTTATTACTCTTTCCCCTACATGTGAAAACCTTAAAGTTATACCCACTTTTATAAAATAAAATTAAAAAACAACAGAACATTATAAAAACAAAATATTAAAAAAAAAATGAATTTGTAATTGATATATTAGGGATTCCCAAACTGGCAGCTCTGGACCCATGATGAAAACTTGCAATATGGTTTCAGGGGAACAACAGAATAAGAAAAAACAATTCCTTTCACATGGCTAACATATAAAGGTGCCAGGCTAATATATGTATCATTATAACAAAAAAGGGTGACATTAAGGATAATAAATATGGATTCTGGCAAGCTATACGAAAATAAGTTTCTGAACACATGGTTCCCTAAAATATATGCATTTTGACTGAGGACTAGAAAAACAGATTCACTACATTGTGTCACATTTCATTACAAACTAAATAGGAGACCACTTTTATCCCTTTGTGCAATACAGGGTAAAAAAGTGAATGTCATGACCTTTCAAAGAACTATATTCAAAATTTCATTGAACAACTTCATTATAAATTTATGTCAATAAACTTGAAATTATAACATATTTAATAATTGTAACTTTTAAATTTTCCAAGTTTTAATGTTTCAATTTCAAAAGTAAATATTTAAAAAATTCTTCATTTCTTTGTACTGTGTTATAAATTACTCATTTCAGATTTTATTTCTACCCTTGTATGACCTTTTGAATGCCTAACTAATAAAAAACACAGTGTAGATACTGAAAAGCCAGAATAGTTATTTAGAACTTTTAATCTTTTTTTTTACTTTAACTCTTTGCATATGGGCATCATTTCTACACTTGTCACAAGGTTTTGCTGAGTTACCTTCAAAATGTAATTGAGGTACTGTATAATAATGGAAAATAAAAAAGCTTGCCATCAAAGTATAGCTCATTATCAATATTTTAATATGTTTTAATTTTTTATTCTAAAACAAAATCCTCAGTTTTCCCTCAGTATGAGGATTATGAAACTTCTATAGCCATCTCTTCCTCTCTAACTTATTTACCACCCCTCTGAAAGTACAAAATTTGATATAAATTACTAATTATAGGATTCTTATTCCTCAGACGAAGCATACTGTACTTTCTTGATTATGTGGTGATCTTCAATATAAGGTGACACTACTTTTCAGAAACTATTGGAAAGAAAGAAACTGAGTGTCATAACATCCTTTTTTAGGTTCACAAAATGTCCTTCTCAAAGAACGTGCATCAAAAAGTTCAGCCTTTTGTTTCTGCTAGTGCCTCACATTATTTTCAGTTACACCAAATTTCCTACCAGCAGTACAACTGCTTGTTTCTCTGCTTAAAGAACCACTATAATTTTAAAATCTGCATCACATATTCTTTTCTGCATAGAAAACTGTTTATTTCACTTCCAGTTCAAACTTTATATACCCACAGGAAGCATATCAATGAGCTTAACTCTTGTTGCATAGTTAGAAAGCCAGAAAAACTGTGGTAGTTATAAAACACTGTATGCTTTTTACATGTTTTTGCTGCATTATTCAATTAAGTTAATTTAGTACAATAGTACCATTACTATCATTTTCCATATGTTAACAGAAAATGTTTAGTGAAAGTACATCATTAAACAGAATGATTTGTTGTCTATAAACGTTTCTTAATGCTTACTGAAAGATTGCAAGTTTTCATGAAGATACGAAAAAACATAACAGAAAGGAAACTATAAAGGTCAGTTTGGGGTTGCAACAGGCTTGTCCAAATCAGCCAAGTTTGTAAGTGTTTTACACACACACACACAAAATGTCCAGCTCACTTGACACCCCTCCCCATATCATTGTCTTTCAAAAATTGTCAAAAATTCTCTGAGATTGCTACTGGATTATTAATAACCCATAGAAAGTGCAGTTCTATTGTTTAAAAAAATTCCTTAGATGTATTTCACGGCACCCATAAGTACATATTGCTTATAACTATGACTTTTGTGTTTGCTTCAAGCAAGTAACAGCTCTTTTTGACCTATTTATAGCTCAATTATTAAACCAGTGAAATTAGAGTAGCATGAGGAAACACTATTCCATTGTCACATATACTTGTGTTATAAACTGCATATTTAAAAAAAATATTAAAAATTTTGTGAAGAACCATCATAGTATGAAAAAGTTAGTGCTATGGAACTATGCTCATGAGTAAAAATTACTGAAATAAACTTCCACTCAAATGCAAATCCAAAAACTTGTTTTTATGTATGTTTTGTATTTATTGTTACATATTTTTTAACTTGCTAGGTTATACTACAAATAATAAATGAAATAAAAATGAACAAAGAAATTTCATCATACCAATTTGGGCTAGCTGTGTCACATATTTGTAATTTTGTTGACTGTTTACATTAAAGTTTTGTATTATAGTCAACTGCCCATCACGCACTTAAAACACTGTAACGTAGTAAAATGTAAATTTAAATCAAGCAGATATTAAAAGGTCAGATAACCGAGACTGTTGTGATAAATAACTAACTGCCTGTTACTATCATAAAACAAAAGAGTATTGTTTATTTCATTTTGTATTTTCAATTTTTTTTTCCTTTTTACAGTGATTATTTTGTGACAGTTAGTGCTGCAGTGCAAAATATGAGATGAAATATAAAGTTGCCCCCAAAATAATTCTTGATAATCATTAAGAAGCTCCATGGATATGAAAGTAAAGTAATGATAACTGTAATGTGAAAAAAAAGCATTTTTAATCTAAGGATTAAAATCACCTTTCACCAATCACTGACTCTGTAAAACACACACACACACATATACATTATTTTAAAAAAACATATTTTTTTAGTACATCACTTATAATGTTTACTAAAAAGGTTACATATTTTGCAAACAGGCAATTATAAATTCAGGATTATAGTCAACATTACCATGTGTGTCTTCCCAAAACCATGAATAGTGCTAGAAAACAAAGAATGATTTAAAAATCATTATTCTGTAATACCAACACTATAATACCATTATTTATTTCCTAAAGTTTTAGTTTATATAACTAAAAATTTAGTTAATATGATTTCCAGTAATATTAGGGTAAAAAAACTTACCTAGTGCCATTTATGTATCCACTTTTCAATTTCTTGATTGTAGATATCATTGCCAGTGGAATTTTATCATTCTCTAAGTTTACATAAAAGTCAGTTTGAGATATAAGTCAGGACAATAAAATTTCTAATAATTAGAAATTAAAGTTGCATATGAATTATTTTCTATATCTGTTTAGTGTTTAAATTTCATAAAAGGTCAAATATTTTTTAAAACAACAACAAAGTCACTTAATGTTTATACTTTACACAGTGCAGATCACTTAATCATACTGGTGCTGAACTGATTACTTTCATGCTATAACAGAACTATACAGTAACATCAACACACAGTACTGTAAAATTTGCTCATAAAACTATTGTCATGTGGCATTAAACCACACTATAAACATCTCAAGAAACTGCTGAAAAATCTGTTAGCACATTACTATTTAATATGTGGTACTAAATCATAATGATTGTTTTATTATAATAAATATTTATTATTCAATGACAAACATTTGAAGAGACTGAGGAAAAGTTTATTAGACTGAGTAATATTATATCACTTTAAACCTAATATAATAATCTCAAGATTAGTGTAAAATGTTCTTGTTAGGCTACTTTTGTGGAACAGGTTGCTCCAAATGAAACCCAAATATGTAAAGTGCGGATTCTCATTTATATTCACATAATTATGATAAAAAGCCATAACTTGCCCATCTATAATAATTAGAAGTGACTGAAGTATTTCATAAAATATTATTATTGATTGTCTGTAACATTATTCTTATGAGTATCAAATCTAGATACTCAGAGGTAAAAGAAATATTCCTCCTAAACCACTCTACAGCCCAGTTATCACAAAACAGATTGCCAACTCTAAGTTTCCTAATTAGGAGGTATTTGTGGGTCAATTGTCCTGATAAAAAACTGAAGTACAAGTCAATCAAAAGACAAAATTTTCTGTCCACAGGCACACAATTCAAGTGATCTGATCTGTCAAGGCAAAGATGGTCACTGTGAATCAGCTATAAGCAATTCCAAGTTTTGTCTTGTAAAGGAAATAGTTATTTGGAAGTTGACAGGCTTAAAAATAGGTTTTATTGTGTCTGGAAAAGCAATCAGAAACAAAACTGAAAACTCCTTTAAAGAGTTTAAAGATCTTAAAAGAAGCAATATGTTGTACTGGAAAAATGAGACATTTTCTTAGAAAATTTTCACATTTCCAGACAAAGCAAACAAATGACACTGGGACCAAAGATATAGTTCTAATAATAAAAAACGACAGGTTCAGATCATGTGAAAACAAGGAAGAAATTATTTTTTCAATAATGCAATAAAAAAACAATAAAAAGTAATGATGTCAGAATGTGACAAAAACTCAAGGAAATGATCAAAAACAGTATAAAAGGAATAAAAACCTTGGAGGAATGAAGATGAAACAGTGGAAACAGGAGGAAACAGCAAGTCTAATTTTTGAAAATGGAGAAGAATAGTAGGAGACCAGTTTAAGCAAACACCGTGCCTTAATGTCTACCTTTGAAATCCAAGGTACCTCCTTGGAATCAAGTGGAGTTGACATTAATAGTGTTGGTCTTTCTTGGTCAAATGTTTTTTTTTTTAAAAAAAGGAGGGGGGAATTATAGAATCTGAAGATTCAGGCATCAGGGAAGAGACGTTAAGCCAAATTCAGGGCATTAATATTGTCCTTTACTTTGACATAAAGATAGTGAGGGAATTGGAGGAGGAGAGAAAAGTTATGGTTGGTGTTAAGAGGGTTGCAGTTAGTGACACTACTCCATTCACAGAACCAATTGATTTCCTTCTAGGAATCATCCAATTACCTTATTCAAAAGGTGATGAGCAGGTGGTTAGCCTTTACAACTTTCTTGAATATTATGATATCACAGATCAGCTCATGAAAGTTTGCTGTAACACCATTTCATCCAACAGAGATTAGCACAATGGAGCAATTACCAACTTGATAAGAATTTTGGAAAAATCTTAACTGTGGTTTCTGTGCCATCATCACATTTATGAGGTACACATTTCCCATGTGATGGAGGCATTGATAAGGCAAAAGACTAAAAGCCCAAGGAAGAAAATTTACAAAGTTTTGAAACAAATTGACCTGAAATATCCTATGATGCAAATAAGGTAAAAAGTCTTATCATGTTTCCTTGGCACTTGATTCAAACTGGTTCTCAGATGTTTGAGCTGGTACAGAAAAGTCTAAGATTTTGCAACCATGCACTCAAGAGTAGACACATTTTAGAGAGGAGATTACAAAGTATCTTTGCCAGATTGCAACATGTTTCTTGGAAAAGAGATATGCTCGATTTTTAGTTTCACCAGCTTGGAGCTTGTCATAAACCTAAGTTTATGGCAGATGACATCTATCTGATTGTAATTTTTATGACACAGACCGTCAACAACTGCCTTGCATCATGTGATAAAAAATGGCTTACATATGCTGTTGTATTTGTTTCATACTGCCATGTCCCATGGTACCTTAAAAGTTGCATATCGATTGAAGCTCCAGCTCAAGATCTACAGGCTTTAAAAATCTGCTGCAACATCAAACATGATCCAATGTTTGGTTATGTGGCAGTGGAAATGGTTGAAAATTTAAGGTGACACACATGGTATCTGACTCCACAGCTGGTTGTTCTTTCTCAGGGTGATAAAGGCCTTCCATCTAAAGAGAGATTAGTTATCTTGCAATCCCTTCTTCAGTATAATGTTCCTGATGAATTTTTTCAGAAGAAATCTAACCCTAAAAAAAAATTCAAATAGAATCAGGAACTAAACTGTCTGATCTGTTTAACTTCAGTCTTATCTTCTTTTTCATCATTTCGGAGTTGAAAAGAGTCAACTAAAAACTTTGGAAGCCAAAGGCAAATAAACATTTGAAGATGCGAAATGTAAAACTTATGAAAAATTCTGCACAGAAGTTAAACAGCTTAAAGTGACAAACAACTTTGCTGAAAAATTTATCAAGGTACTTCAGGATTATACAACTAATCCTGATAATATAACTAAAGGCAAACTAATGAGCAAAATAGGCAAGACGTTTTACGTGTGGCTCATTGTCAAAAGGAACTTCATAACAAAGACATTTGCAAGAAGGACGTAAAGTATCTTGTCAAAAAGAAAAACAAGATTAATCATATTGTTCAAAATTATAATTTTAGTGATTTTTTTGTAATTTACGATATTTTCCGTGTAAAAAATCAATAAATATTTTAAAAACTTAAATTATATTTGTCTTATATACAATTATAGGTGTTAAATTGCTTTCTTCCTTAAATTTTGGCATTATACAATATGTTTGATATTTCTAAAAATACTTCATTCTATTCTAATGGTCCTAAAAATATAAATTTTGTCAATAGTCTCTTTATTCCTTTATAAATAGGAACCAAAAAAGTGCTCACAGCTTAAGTAGACTTTTGTCTAATTTGGGACACCCTGTTGTGGAATGATACACAATATAGCAAGTATTTCAAGAGACCAAAGTAAAGTCTGTTTGGTAAGAATGATGTTATGTCACATTAAAAATCATAGCAAAGTGCGATAATCAGTTTACTTTATGAACAATAAACTGCGTATTACAAACTTCTCAAACATGAGTTTAGAACTGCTAGTGAGACTATTTTTATACAATAGTAAAACACTTATTTTGTAAATTTTTCAAAACATGAGTTGAAAAATTGCTTATAAACATATTGTCACTTGATAATGAAACATACACTAAACCTCTTTAAAATACTGGTTTATAGTTTATTAATTAGTCTAATATTATGTAGCATAAACCAAACAAAAAATATCACAGCAAAACTACTGAAAAATTTTAAGCAGTATATCAAAAATCTGAAAAGTCCTAAAATGCCACAAAATTAATTAAATTTATGTTAACACACTTAATTTTGCATGTTCTTAAACAGTATATGCTTTAAATCTGAATCACTTGTCAAAACATAAGCTCTCATATATACACTAACAAAATTAAATTATAGTATAAAATTCATAAATCAAAACAGAAAAGGAAAAAAAAAAAGATTAAAATATAAATATAATGTTTGATGCTTAACCCTTTTCAAAAAGGCATTTTGTATTCCCAGGAACTAGATAATACTGGAAAATTTGTGAAATATTGTGCATTTTACAAAAGAAAAGCCCTACAAGCAATATATAATCACTGAAATCAAAGTATATCCACATGAATTATAGAAATAGAAATAAATGCATACTGAGTATATTCCTCTAGTAGGTGAAGGGTTAATAATCATCAAATAATTAATGATAAAAAAAAAAAATTTTCTTACTTAAGATGGAATTTGCACTTGAATTTTTTCTGGCTTTAATCACATAATATAGATCATATTACTTGTAGTGTCTTAAAAATATAATTTAAACATTTTGTTATAATTGCTCATACATATTACAAACAGCATTCACTTCTGGAGAAGGAAGAGACATTACTCTCTATTTCATGCATATTCAAAATAACCTATACACATAACTGAACAAAAATTATGTAAAATAAAAGATCCACAGTTTTTATACAGGGTGGCAAGTAGAAAACATACCCAAATGATGGTGATGGAGGATTAGTGATACAGTTGGACGTCCAAGCATACGCCAATTAGAGCTAAGAAAACCTATGTCTGAACGCAATGTGTTAGCCATAAGTTCAATGTCATTCATAATGTAGAAGTCCTCTCGATCTAGGTTCTATAAACAACATTGTCATAAAATGAAACAAAAGAGAAAAATTTGGAAACTAAAAAGGTAAAAAAAAAAAGCCAGATAATTAAAAATAAATAAACCAAAGTGTGATGGAACAAAAATACTTACACAAAATGCTTTTATTTCTCAATATGCAGGAACTGGTGTTTGTTATTAAATAAATGACAGTAATGACATTAGTTAGTGAATACATAATAAACTAAAAGTTCTAATCAGTCTTCGACAGCAGGACTGCCAAACGTATAAGAAAACACAAAAAGGAAACACAACCACAAGCATCTTGATGACCTTGTTTTAAAGTATGTATTAGTACTTTGGTGAAGTAGGTAACAAAACTTGCAAAATTATCAATGTTAGTGACCAGAAATTAGACAAAGTATACGAATTTAAGCCAAAATCCATGAGGTAGGCTCTTTTATAATGCACACTCAGCACCCACCTAGAATACTTCTCCTAAGAGGAAGAATAACTATGGGTCGTCCCAGCATGTGCCAACTAGTCTTGAGAAAGGAGATCTCTGTCTTGAAGATGTCAATCAATAGGTGGGTGTCTGATGCAAGATAGAATTTCTGCTCATCTACATACTTTAGTGAAAGAGGGAAGAAGCAAATGTTAGCCTACAGGATGAAACTGTGACGTAATCTAATTATACCCTCTCAAATCAAACCAGCACTGCTACATGTAAGGTATCACCCATATTCACATGTTGCAAACCCTTTCCTTTAGAATTGAGAACAGCTGTACCAATCTCCTTTGGTAATTTATTAACTTATAACACAGAGAACTCTATTAAAATCATAACTTTCAAGTTCTTCTAAACCTTCTATTCAACTAATCTGTGGTGTTAAACATTTTTGTATCTTCTCAGATCATCTTTAAAAAAGGACAGTTATATTTAAATATTATACACTGAAGTTCTGCCAATCACTCTTTTTCTTAAATTAATAGAAGTGGTATCAAAAATCAAAATCTATCTTATAATAAAGTCTGTACTGAAATGTACACACTCTGTTAAACTCCCTTATTAAGCATATATTCATGGTGTGAAATGATCACCACACACTGAAATTATCCTTAAATGTTACATTAACACTGACCCACAGTCATAATACGTTACACTCTCCTGAAAGCAGAAACTTTCTAAATCCTTTAATGAAATTGTACATCTGTTAAATGGAGTTCCAAAGAAATTTTATATAGTGAGAAATGATTCATTAGAAAAAGCGTAATTATATTCTCCAACTACTGTACTATAGAGATAATATTCTAGGTTCTGTTTTTTTTTTTAGTAAGTTAATATAGGTTTGTTATGGTAAGATTTTTGAGAAGATAAAGAATATGACCATAAAAAGCATACAATTGCAGAATGGATTGAACTAGAAGCTTACAGAAAATGGATCAAAGCACAAATAAGTATGACCAAGGATGTAAGCTGATAATTGCCAAAATGTACATTTATAGGAACAGTGGAGTCTGAAATTTAATGAATTTCATTTTTTCGTTTATGTTAAATTTCAGCTTCTTGTTTTAAAAAAATCTGTGTAGAGACAATGGCTTATCTAAACATGTATACAACTGTTTCAACTATGTGTTTACTGGTACTTCATCACAGTGTTTACATTATTCTCCTAATTACAAATAAATACATAACTGTTAGATTAATTGTAAATAAAGAATTTTATTTAGTAAACTAAAACAGTGTTTATGTTAAAAATTACTGGAAGAAAATATTGTGAATTACTGAATAAGATTCATTATGGCAAAACAAATTTCTATCATTAGATTAACAAAAACAATATTAAATGTAACTAACTAATTAGAAATAAAATAAGAAATCTGAGGTTTAAATTACAGGATTTATTGAGGCTACTATCCTGTACAATAGGCCTAATACAAACAAATACTATTAACATATCTCATGTATCAAGTCTACATTTTTAAAGCTGCTGATCCTCTCCGAAGAAGTTTAACACACAGAAATGAGGAATTCATGGCAATTCAAAATCTGAATGCTTTGAATTAAGTGTTAGTGGTTCAAAATTCCCAGTATATAAGCACAGAAGATTGTCTGAGATAATAAATGTACAGCTTACCATTAATTTGAAATTAGTATAAACACATTAAGTTCTCATAAAAGCATGAAACTAAATATTTTTTTACCTTAATTTTTTTAAACATAATAAGCAAAACTCAAACCATCAGTTAATATTTTTTCAGACTAAATCAGGTTTGTAGTTCATTGGCTACATATAAAATATATCTACTTTCTACTTCACATTACCACAATATTCAGTGTATAATTGACTACATATTCCAAATTGATTTAATATTCACACTGTACTAACAAATTATCTGATTTCAGTGTCTAGCATTCTATTTTATATTGCTCTTATAATGTATACAAATAATCAACTTTCTATTATAGCACACCATCATAACATTCTTGACTAGACAACAACTTTTATTGTCTACACTGCCCTATACTAGGGACAAATAAAAATTTGGTGGATTTGATTACAGTTAGCAAATATTGCTTAGCATCTTTTTAACTTTCACAACTTTAACAAATTATGGCAATTAAAGATAGTTCTAAAAGACTTAACTCTTTATAAAGATATCCACTAATGTAAAGGCCAGTCAAAACCACAATCACACTAAATGCTGTATTTGTGAAATGTTTTCCTGGTGCTATATCATAAACTTAAATCATTGAATTAATGTAACCAAACTCATTAAACACACTTGTTTATATTAAGTAAAATTGTTACCTCACAGATTCTCTCCTTGAAATTCAAATAACCAGCCAAGTACATCAAATTACCTTGACAGGTATTAACAATATATTCAAGTCACTATATGAATGTTGAAATATAACCCACCTGGGGAGTAAAGGCAAAGATCCTGTCTTGTAATGTGTACAGTTTGCTAGTACTTAAAAGTCCTACGTCACGAGACTGCCGACCAGACAGGTTCATCTTTTTGTTTCTTCCTGTTTGAATAAGTTTGGAATATTAAGTTTCATCTCTTCTTCCATATACATAGGAATTTACAAGTTTACGTATTCATACAGACAGCTGGCTATAGCATCTGTATGCTTCTAGAAGCATAAAGTTTGTCATAAAGATCATTTTATAGGAACATTTATGTATATATACATAAATGTTCCTATAAAATCTTCAAATGCAGTATAGCTCCACTAGTTGCTTCTAGAAGAAAGGATGTGTCTGTTAGTTTGTGACTGCCACAGCTCCAAGAGGAAAGAATCTAGAAACTGAATGGAAATTTTAAACACATACTACTAAGTGAACTTTGAAGGTGTGCAACGTGGTATTATTACTTATCCACATGCATACGCATGTTTGTTGTGAGGCTAGCTAGCAAAAAATCGCATAGAAAATAGTATGTCATTGCTGTAGCTCCAAGAGCAAACAACCTAGAAACATGAAACTCTGCACTTATACTAAGTGAACCCTGAGGGTGAGCATTTGGGTATGATTAATTATCTGTGTGCCTAATAGCATACACATCTGTTTAATGAAGCAAGCTTCTGAAAAACCATATAGAAAAGAAGTGGTTTCTTATATTACAAATATAAATCACAAACAGACAGAGCATAGTGATTTATTTCTATCATTTTATTGTATCTCGTTCTTCACATGGAAAAAAAATAAACACAAGTCCAAATGAAATGAAAATAGTAACAAAATTAAAGAATAAAACCAAAAACATGACCAGAACTTTATACAGAGTTGTTGGCAAACTATAATAAAAACATTTAAGTAACTACTAGCTCAAATTATCAAGAAATAAAGAAGAAAATGAAATAAATTCATACATAAAAAATATGTTACAGATGAAACAAACTGGTACTGCATGGCATATTGTAAAAAAAAGAAAAAGAAAAAGTGAAGGTACTGAAGAAAAAACTTGCTAATATACATGTGTTTCCATAATCATTTGCTTGTCTAATGTACAAAGGACAGCATCAAAGTACAGTCACATGTAAAGCAAAATAAAACTTATCACAGAAAATATATTTGCAAAAAATATATTATATTGTGTTAATAATCAGCAACCAAAGTTAAAAATAACTAATATTGATATTCAGGCTTTGTGATTTGTCTGTTCTGTTATACTACAAACATTCTTAATACAATGAAGTATTATTATATTAAAAAATTATATTAAAACTGCACATTAGGTTTACAAAGGTGTTTATTATCAAAAAGATGAATTTGAAAAGTCTCAATCAACAAGCTTCCCCATAACACAAGATTTAACTAAGCTTTTTGCTAAATATTTCTAATAAGGTTGCTGACCAGAAAAAAAAAGAGAAGTGTAATGCTATATAAGCTTGTTTGTTTGTTTTTGAATTTTTTGCAAAGCTACTTAAGGGTTAACTACACCAGCCATCCCTAAATTAGCAGTGTAAGACTAGAGGGAAGGCAGCTAGTCATCATCACCCACCACCAACTCTTGGCTACTCTTTTATCAACGAATAGTGGGATTGGTCATCACTTTATATTGCCTTCACAGCTGAAAGGACGAGCATGTTTGGTGCAACAGGGATTCAAACCTGTAACCCTCAGATTAACCATTAGCCAATCATATAAGTTTGAGTGGTTACTCAGTTGGTTAGAACTTTATAATGAATAAAAGTTTGAAAACATATTAATAAAGCCCCTATTACCTGACAAACTTGAATGCTTTTACTCATTTCAATCACAAAGACAAATAATACAAACTAAAAACACTTAACTTTTACAAATTCACAAAAATGACAATGTATCAAAATAAGTAAGTTTCTTCCCAAGTTGTCAAACATACCTTGCCAACTATTTATTTAACCTATTAAGTAGGTCAAAATGTATGTCACAACCTTTTACAGTATTACATTGAAACTTTAAAGCACTTTGTTATCAATGTATATGAATAAAATTAGCATCAAAACAGTCATAAAATCAAATTTGAATATTATAGAAGTTTAAGTTCTTAATTTTATTAGGAACTATTTTTAAAAATCCTCAATTCTCCCAATAAAATAAGTTATAATTTTCATACACTGTAAATGTATTTTCAAAAGCTCTAAATAGCTGTTTGTTCAGTGCTGCCCTCTATATACAAAATTTATTTTCTATGGCAGACCTTGAGCACCCATGCACTCCAAGATCAAAGTGGTCCAACTGCGTCTCGCATCCAAATCATTACACAACAATCCTACACTAGTAAGTGTGCAGCACACACTTCTCATGCATGTGACTATTTCTATTCAATTCTATTAAACTATTGCCTTGAGTTTTGGCAGAATATGGAAGCACCAGTTTTCAGTGGGAGAAAGAGTGAGATGTTAAAAAGAGTAAGTACCTAGTAGAAACACATTTTCAGTCGAAGAAAATTATAACTTCCAATACATTACATTACCTCCTCTTGCATAAATAACTAGAATCCCACATTGAAAACATGAAGTGACTGTCCAAAAGGGAGAGATCAATGGGTGGATAAGGATTCAAATCATTTGATACTGAAATCTCAATCCTATAGAGTTCGTTAATGTGGGTGAGAGTAAAATGATGTGTTTCTAGGCATAGAGCGGCTATGGCACAATGGACCATACAAAGCAAGCCAACTACATCCAAAACTCAGCCACCAGGAACTGACATCCACATAGCAGTAGAATGAGAGTCATTATGTCAGTAAGTCAACTACATTCCAAAACCTAGTCATCTGGCAGGTGTATGAAAGCAAATCATATCTTCACCTCAAGTTCAGCAAACTGGGAAGAGTCTCATCCACCCCCACTTCCCATCTATGACCAGAATACATTATGGCAATGTTATAAATTGTTTAACTGATCAATGAACTCAACAGCCAAGCAATTGGTATAATAATGATGTATATGTAAGGTAAACTATCTCACTCAAAACCAATCTTACAGGAACTGAACCAAGCACATTAACATCTTTGGTATTGAGGAATGGAGTAAGAGAAAGAAAGTTATTAATCTTCAAGTTCCATCATCATGACCCATATGGATGGAAGGAATAAGAGTGCAATTAAGTGAGGAAACAGAGACACCTATACTGCATATGTAATGATTTGTGCTGATTGGTTCAGCTCAGAATCCAAAACCCAGTCACTTCTCCAAGGGAAATTTATAGCTACAACTTTCCCTTGGATAAATCCATCAGAGACAGATCATCAGACTGGAGGGCACCTTGTCATCTATATCAGCAGAAAAGCACCATCATACTTTCAACTAAATGGTTTAATCCTTATACCATATATCATTATCACATTAAGGAGGATGCCTACATATTCCACCACCCCAGCAACTTGGAACATAAAAATGGTAAGAGCTCCAATACTCCACTGAAAGAAAAAGGAAGAGAGAAAATGTAGTGGAGAGTATGGAAGAACGTCAACATTGCAGACAATGCAATGGGTCACCATAAAAATTCTACTCTGAAATGCAGACCATACCTAATTTATTCAATTGATGGCATGGCAGGGATAGGTGGCTATCCCTTTCTGTTTACCCATGAAGTCCATGGGTGAATGCAGTCTGGAACAGACATATTAATTAATCATATATACTGCAAGGAAATTCTAAGTGTGATCATGTGGAACATCCCAGCTCCACAGAGTGCCTTTGGTGGACAGAGAAATTATAATTGTCAGCTCATCACAGGATTACAGTATCACAGTCTCAAAGAGTGAAGGATGGCAACAGGTGAAAGACTGTTCCCCATTGAGAAAGAAACAGCTACCTGAAGCAGAGAACAGGAGATAAGAGTATGAGGTGTAGTTCCAGTTAATGATGAAAGAAGTACCTCCAATGTTCTATAAGGGTGAGATGCAGGTAAAAGGAAAGGTAGATAATCAGCTTGAAAATATCAGAAATTAATTATGGCAAAAAAGGAGACAAGGAATAAAAGGCTAATCAAATCAAAAGGTAAAATCCAAAGGATAAGAAAGGAAGGAAAAACTCAAAACAGAGTAGTAGTGCCAGGAAATGAAACAGCAGGTAAATGAACCAACAGAAAGAAGCTACCTTGAAGTTAATGAGACAAGCCAGAGCAGGTATGGGACCGACAAGACCAAACAGATCTGACTAGGATAAAAGGTGGGAGATGGAAGGGAACAAAATTGAAGAAAAAGAAGAACCTGTCCCACAAGCCTCCAAAATGCAGGGTAGGAAAATTCAATCTGAAACAAAAGGGACAGATTGAACTGAAGCAGCTAAGAAGAACCAGATCTGTGTCAAACAGAAAGAAGCAATCAAAAAGACCTGACACAGAATGGCAAGAATAAAAAAAATCACCCAGGGAAAATAAAAAGAATGAGAAAATAAAGATATGAACTGGTCCCAATCCTGTCTGAATGTATTGACAGCCAAGACTGGTGGATGAAGAACTGGAGGCAAAGACATACAGATCTGAAACAAGTTTGAAAGGCAAGGCACAAAATTATTACCCAACCCTATGATGAATGAAATGAAGACAACACCATGAGGAATGAAAAATGGTAACATGGACATGAGAATACAAAACAGCATCCATGGTCCTGGAGAAAAGGCCCATACCATAGTGTGATAAAGGACAATACAGGAAAAATGGAAAGAATCAAAAAATGGTTGATGAGAGACAGATCAATCACAGAACTCTAATCTGTATCAAGAATGCACTACTAATGGAAGAACTATTGGATGTAGGACGTGTAAATTACAGGAATATGCCAAACATGGAAACATGAATAAAGAATGCAATACCAACAAAGACAAATAAGCAACCAAAAAAGAAAAGAAAAAAAAATCGAATGTTGCAACACATATACCTCACATGATGCTGAAGTCATAAGGTTAACATACCCAGAAAAAAAGTGGACAAGTGGAGGAAATGAGCCATCTATAAGTTTCAATTAGAAGTGGAAGAGAAATGAGCTTGGTACTCTAGAAGATCCCAAAAGCAAAGAAACTACACTTTCAGGAAAAGTGAAAGTAAGGAGAAGAAAGATATCCCATGAAAATACCCAAGAAACACATGGAAAACCTTAGAAAAGAGGAGTATGGTGACCAATACCAGTAGGAGAGGCAATATGGGAAAACAAAGGCTGGGAAACTTGGCTAAAGAGAAAGAAATAAGATTCAGATTTTGCTCCTCATACAAGCAACAGAGATTTGAAGTGCAGAGATGCAATAAAGCAAAAAAACAATCTACTGATGGCAAACTAAGGAAGGATGACCCATAGCCCATGAAGCATGAGGCATGCAAGCACCATGAACAAAAATGTCAGGAAAAGGAGGGAAAAAGAAAAAGAAATTATAACTGTGAAATGTGTACAAAAAAAGCTGTAGTAGGCCTAGCAGACTCCAGATTAGAGGCCTGGTAGGCCAATACCAAGTCATGTGGAGTAAAATTGTCAAAATATATGTTGTCCTAAATGAATTTGAGAAAGAAAATGAACAACAGTTGGAAAAGGTTGAGCAGATCCCAGACCCACGAGTTTTCAAAAACGAAATCAAGAGTATAAAATATAATTGATTAAGAAAATGAAAAAGTCACTATGTTGTAAAAATTATGTATGCATATGTTGACAATGAAGCTAAGTAGATGGCATTTGTTAAGAAAACAATATATTTAATCTAATTTATGATTTCCCAGTAAGATGAACAACAGGTAAGCTTAAACTGATGTTGTAATACAAGAAGATATTACTAAATGTTAATTAAAAAACCCTAACCTTACAAGACGTATGTAGAAATCTAACTAAAGATATGTTATTGTAATGAAATAATCACAAAAAAATAATATTAAAATATTCAAAACAGTATAACAGTTTATACAAAGTCAGTAGACCCAAATGTGTGTTCAAGGCCTAACAAAGGTCAACTCACAGAACAATCAATCTCCTAGTATATTCAAGTTGACAATTTTTCATTTGAGTCCCACCACTTAAAGCCTAGGTAATTGTGCTGGAAGTAAATGATAATATTTTCGAAGTGGACACATAAGATTGGTGAAAACTAAAAAAAAATAAACTGAAGAACAATAAAGGTACGTTATTACTTAAAACAACATAAATGAAAAATGAAATTTCTGTTAGATGAACACAGGAAGGAAGCACAAACAAAAAATGTCTTGAAGATAGCACTGACAAACAAGAATTGATAGTTCAGTATAATTGAATAGCAAGAGTCATGTGCATCAGGAAGGTTTGTCCCAGTCCTATTGGTGGAGGGTTGTCACATGATGATTTGGATGTAATATGCAGCTAAACAACACTGATCTTGTAGCATGTGGAAGCTCAAGGCTTGTAGCATTTGAACACATTTTTGCACATAAGGATGGAAGTGAATGAGAATAGTTATTTATGTCATTGACCAACTTCATATGGAATATTTATAGAGTAAATAAATAAATAAATATTAATAAAAGAAAATTGTATTAATAAATAACAAAGCTTTTCTGAAAAAGAAAATTTAATATTCATTTAAGATATTTTGGAAATTAGACAAATTAAATTTGAAAATATCCAGATAAAGAAAAGTATTTTTAACCTGAACATGAAAAAAATCACTTTGCATTTGGAGCAATCAACACTGATTCTATATGTTTAAACATAAACTTTTACTGAAAATATTTAATAAAAAATTTTAATTTTTTTTGTCCCCAAAAGACTTGTAATGTTTACTGAAAAGTTTGCTAAATTTTATGAAGATATATTAGGTACTTTCAGAGTTATAGAATATATGTCTTCTTTGTTTAATGGTGTTAATAAAGTTGTATAAAATATGAACCCATTGTTAAAGGGTTAAATGTAAAGGATAAATTCCGACATACACAGAATAATAATTAAAATATTAAAAAAACAACAACTAATATCTGAAATAAAACCATACAGTACTCACCTAAGTAAGCATAAATGTGGCTGAGAACTCGTGCTGGTTGAACTTCAATTGGGGAAACTTCAAAAATTGTCTGGACATGGATGTCATGGCTGAGGAGTTTTTCTTGAATTATACTATTCTCTGCTAGGATAACAACTACACAAAAATATTCCATGCCATATGATCAGTATCTGATACTCTTTTGTTAAAAGTATTATTTTAATCACAAATAAAATACTTATACTAACATTGCTTTAAGAATTCAACAGTTTTTTTCTAGTTTTGTTTTACAAAACTCATTAGAAAAAGTTATTTTGAAACTTAAAATTTTTCAACTGAGACTCCTATAAATAAGCTTTCTTCAAACTATATAATACTGAAACATCAAGCAGTCTTGTTTGATAATTACAAAATATCAAACAAACCTTGAACAACCACATCTGGTTTCTTCTCAGAGCACAATCTTCTGTTAAGTGGGTCTAACTCACCTGGAGCCAAGAATCCCTAAAAGTTTAAAAAAGTTATATATATTTAATGTTTTATTATCTAATATAACTCAAGGCTTAATGCTTGAATGTCCAACAGTGGAGAATCTTTACACAAAATTTTAAACAATATAAAATAACTGATTTGAATCATAAACAAAATGCCATTCACCACTAAAAGACAAATGGTGCATAATACAATCCTTAAAAATGTTTTCACTTCCAACTCCCTTGCATTTTAGCAAGTGTGAACCACAGGTGATTGAAAAAAGCATACTAAATAAAATTACACACACATATATTATCAATGCCATCCATTCTTAGTAAAACCCCAAACAATTACTAGCTTCTGATCAAATCAAGATACTTGCATAAATAAAAATTAAAAAGTAACTCTGTTAATTAGATATACAACTTAATACACTAGTCTAACTTGGTGTATGCAACATCATATTATAAAAACTTATAATGATTATCATTCACTGGGTACCCTCACTGTTATTAAGTTTGACCATAATCCAAAAATTGTCTTATGAGATTTAGATTAGCACTAAATTATATACTAAGCTAACAATGTAACTTATATAAATATTTAACAAATAAAAGATAATAGAAATAAATGCATCATAAACTTTAACCAAAACTATTAAACTTGAATAAACTTGTTAACAATATGTCTCAAATTTTGCCTTTTGCGTTTCTTTTTTTTGAAGAGTATATTTAAAGTTACATAAAAGTTTGATTTGAATAGATGTGTTTTTGTTTAATGGTAAGATTTTAATGATGTTAACAATTGTTGTTGTTAATGAAGGAAGTGATGATTATACCCTGAAGATCAATCACCTTTTATCATCTATTTTCCAGGCTCTGTGCTGGCAAAGAACTACCTTCACCACATTAATCATGATCAATGAGATGGCCTTGGTTACACACTATTATCCACCTTCCAAATTTACCCTGTAACACACTTTTGCAAAAGACACTAAAGTCATACTCAGACCAGAAATGTTTACAAGTTTGTCAAAGATCTTCCTCTATGCAATTTTTTCTTCTTACAGAGCAATTTTCAGCCTCTTTTTTAACATGATGCATCCTATGGCTGTACATCATTTTGTAACCTCATTGTTAGAATATTTTTCTTCAAAAAAGGCTTTTTTTTTAACCTTTCAGTGATGGCATTAGTTTCGAATAGCAGGTAATTTATCAGGAATCAAATAAAAAAAGGTGCTAAACATGTTGTTCATAGCACCATAACTTACCATACAAATCATTCAAGTATACAGTAATTAATGCTCTTAACAGTTCTCATATTTAATGCACCTTATACAATGTGCAATGATTTTTTTCCAGCATTAGTATTTAATGCTGCTCATAAGTTGGGTAATGACAGATTATAATCATGTGCATGTTTAAGTACTGCTCAAAGAAAGTATATTAATAAATTTCCAACCTTCCTTTTCAAAGTTTATGAAAACATTACATGAATTATCCCTATTAAGGCTAATAATACTATGCATAAGAAAAATAGAGTATGGAACTTCTAGAATACGTGTAAGTTATATCATAAACAGATAAACAAGTCTGTTAGCATGAATAACCTACACTATGTAACTCTCATTTTACTCTCACCCACATTATCGTACTCTATAGGATTGAGATTTCAGTATTAAGTGATTTAAGTCCTTATCCAACCATTGATCTCTCCCTTTTGGACAATCACTTCATGTTTTCAATGTGGGATTCTAGTTATTTATGCAAGAGGAGTTAATGTAATGTATTGGAAGTTATAATTTTCTTCTACTGAAAATGTGTTTCTACTAGGTACTTACTCTTTTACACATCTCACTATGAATGTCTAGAACAGGATATGTACATTAATGCACAAAAACAATTTTTTAAAAGTCAAATAATATATTAAATCAATGAAATATTCCAATGTTTAATTTTAATATATTAAATACAAACTTTAACCCACTTCATTTTGAAGAAATTGGGTAACTTTGTTGTTTTGTTTTAAATGAAAAACCTTTTGATAGTGAAAATACTACATATAACTTTTCAGTAAACAATGTATAGAATGTATGAAACATTCCTTTTTGATAAAATTTACAATATATATATACAGTGAATTATTCATATTTAAATATAGCACTGAAATAAAGAGATCCATAGTGACAAAACTGAGCAAACATTTAAAATTCATATTAATAATCTATAGTTAAAGAGGAAAAAAAAATATTAATGACAATCTTTTCAAGTTAACATACTTCTTGAACAAGACGACCAATGATGTACAAAGACTGGGCCCACATGAATGGAATTTGCCCAATTGGCACCCTGTCCTGACTGTGTGGTTGTCTATATTCAAGGTCAACCTATTTTACAGTGAAAGATAATAATAATTACTTAGTTTATAAGAACTCTCAATTTAATCAATATATCATAATTAACTTAAATTGAAAATTTGCCACATTAATCCACTACAAAGTTCACAAAAAAAATCAATAAAATAATTTTCTTGATCCCCTATTACTTTTTACTAACAAATAAAATATAGTACTACTTTTTCACAGTTTGTTGTAAAAACATACTTGTACTGTATGTTAATCAGAAACGAACATATATCTTATTCTGTATTGACTGGGAATTTATTGGTTTAAAGTAATAGTGGGAAAAATGTTCTAAGTGTATTTTTTGGTTGCGACTTTCTCCTTCTTATCTATTATGGAATCTTACATAAATAAAATGACTAACTAATAGATATCATACAACCTTGTCAGCTGGAACAGTGTATAGTTCTGGCACAAGTTTCAAGCCATTTTCACTTTTAATTAGAATTTCGTCTAAAGCTTCAGAATACTCTTCTACCTGCAGTGGACACAGACAACAGTTATGAGAAAAAGATTTAAGATATACACATATTGAAGACCAGTAATATTAACAGAATACCCAGCTCTTTACTTTGGCTACTTGAAATGTCATATTATTAATATAAGCAGATAACAACAACTCATCTATATCACATACCTGATGATGTCACTATTACAGAAAACAATACACAAAATTAGTAACTGAGATATTTATTATTACTATTTTTAATACATTTGCAGAGATGCCAGCTATTTCAAATGACTGAGCGTAATGATTGTAGACAGAGCCCTTTATCATTTGTGGCTACTAGGCTTGACCAATGTCTCTAAGCTGTTTATTATTATATTATTATTATTTATGACTGCTATAGATTGCTCATTTATGACTGTTTTGTGCATTTAATAAATAAATTTAAAAAAAATTCTTTTGAAATTCTTTTTCATATTCTGAATTGTTTCTCATAAATGTCATTATCTGCATTGTTTTTGTCTTCACCTCAGCCTTTTGTTGGTGAGATGCCGATTTTGTATGTCTGGAACAATTGTTTATCCAGCTATGCACCACAGAAAAATCAATGTGATAAACTGTACAAAATGCATGACTATCACGGACTTTTGATGCAATGACCAGATATCTTGCACTATACTCTTTCCTACATTTTTGATTCACAGTTTTAGTCCTTTTAAATTTGCCAGAAACAAGACAATCTGGTAAATGAGGCCTCTTTTTTTCTATCTTGTGAATGATCGCATTGGTGTTTCTATGCCACTTAGAAAACAAGAAATACCCATCTATGTGAGCGCTGATTGGCTGACAAGCACTGATGACATAACTATGGATTCCCCCCATATACCCAGTATGAAGAAGCACTGCACTCAAATTATTGGTAGATGTGAGAGATACAAATATTTTTTATTATTTCAAGCACAAACATGATTATTGCAAAGTAGCCAATTGGACTATGTCTTTTATTTATTACCAAAATTTATTTATATCTCACTAGAAATTTTCTTTTCACCCATTTCAAGCCCTAGGGGAACAATTTATCACTTTATTGTATAGGCTTATATAATATATAATAATTTGGGAGTTGCAACAAGTTGTAATATTTGTCTGCATAAGTGTATAGTCGCAATGAATACAGCAAAATCATTATAGTTGGCATCTCTGCATTTGCAATGTATCAGAATTAGAATTAAAGATACTGGTAAAAAATGCAGGTATATTATTCTCCCTAAGTTTTAACTGAAATGGATATTCTTATCACTCACTAAGCCTGAAGAAACCCTTTGTATCTATAACTAAAACTAAATGATAAATGAATAAAATACATATAAGATTTAGAAACATCATTTGTCATTTACCTTTACAAGTGAAATTTATTTTTCATCTTACAAAAGAACTTTTGAATCACATAACTAACAAACTATTTAATTATACTCAATATATATGTTATTTTTCTATTTCAAGTTGATTAACTTTTACAATATGTAAACCTGAGAGACATCATTTTGGTCACTACCTATTTGGCTCAATATTCAATTTATATATTTCTTTTCCTCTTAACCTATAGGAAAAAAGTCCTAAAGGAAAAAAACTATAGAAAGACCTGCATCTCAGGACAGCTGATATTGGTGTTAACACTTTTACTAATACAGTAGAGAACAACCTGAAGATGACCTAAGAAGACTGAAAGGTTGTTCTTTGCTTTATCAGTAAAAGTGTTAATATCCATAACTGCCATCCTGAGACACATTTTACTTCAAATGGGTTTCTCATCATCACAAATTACTTCACCATAACAACTATACAAGAAGGGTAAGTCTGAAGCATTTCTTTGTGTACTGTGTTATCTGTTTAAACTCCATAATGCCCAAACTTACCTACATACCATTGTTAACCATACACATTTGTGTGATCCTAATAAAACTATGAAACTTAAACCAAAAAATTATTTACAGAAGAAATGAAATTTTTTTCACCCAACAATAATGAAAGGAAAAACTAATCCCTAATTTTGTAAACATAAAACTATCCAAGAATTTTAATCAGTGGACAAATGTTATCCATAATCTACAGAAAAAAAAAACTACTAAAAGCCATGTTAAACTCAAAACATAAAGAACCAAATAACTTGTAGAAACAAAAATGAATCTAGATCATCAGCTGTTCTGCTGCATTCAACCAGACATTTATGGACTCATACAGCAACATCAATTAAATCAATAGCAAGAACTACAAGTAAAAAGGAGATCCACCACTAAACACTATGTAAACTAAGGAGCCAACAATAAAAAAGACGCCAATACGATAAACCACCAACAAACCTCATAATTGAAAGATCCAACCAACAATTAAGCAATGAAGAGATTCATCTACTCAATACTTCTTGTTAACCTGAAGATGGCCTAAGAAGGTTGAAACATTGTTTTCTGCTTTATTAGCAAAAGTGTTAATACCCATACCAGCCATCCTGGGATACATTCTTACTTTAAGTGTGTTTCTCGTCATCACAAATATAGTATAACCTGCTCAATTTTGTGCTATTTTCTAAACAGAAGACAATAATAATGAGTATAATCTGATATTATTTTTAATGTAAATAATTAGTTAGCAATATTTACTATTTCATTAATATAATACATATCTTGAAATATCAGTTTAATATTAACAAGTATAATAAAACAATGAGTCCAAAATAATAACAGAAGACTAACATTGAATAATGTGTTTTAATGTTTTTCCAAAAACTAGATAATCTACTAGATAACAATAATTCAAGAAAAGGAATCTGTATTGCTTTTCATTACATTAATTAGACAGTCAACTCAATCCATAGTCATTATTGATGTATTTTCAAACATTTCTGATGAGAAAAGTCTATATGACAAAAGCTACTAAGGCAAACAATATTAAGTCTCTTTACTTTAGAGAAAATATTTTAAAAATGTTTACATGCAAGATAAAGATATTCGTTATGTCAAATGGTATTAAATAAACTAATTAATATAAAATCTTATAAAACTTACTGCTTCTCTGTCACCACGAAAACATGCATCAATGATCAAATAACAGTAAAATAGTGGCCATTCACATTCAATTCCTTCAAACACCTTTAGTTCCCAAGGTTCATAATATAATCGACTTGGATCCTAAAAAAAAGAAAAAACATAACAGAACAATCAAAACTAGTACATCAATTCTCAAGATAAGAAGAGTACCAGCATAATTCCCATCCTAAAATCAGCCATTTATGGACTTGAAAAAATGTTGTTTTACAGCTGTAGCAAAATAAATACAGCTCATGCTGCTTTAATGGTAGTACAGTAATTAATGGGTGCATTCTTGTAACATTTTGTAGTTCTACACAATATCTATGCAGTTTGCACAGTGGAGCTGCAAAAATAAAAGCTCTCCAACCATCAAAAGTGCACTCTTGAACAATCCAGTTTTGTGTAACAAAATTAAAAGTTGTAATGACATAATTTATGTTTATTATGACTACATCTGGTGATTTAATTTACCAAATTAATTCTGTGTCAGATTTCACCTTCTGAAATAATAACATTATTCATAATTAGTTAAATTACTTTTTTATCACAGAATGCTACTGTTACACTTGGAGAAAATTTACAATTCAGCTGACAGAATTCTGGGAATGATTACTCCAGAAAAACAGTATCTGGAGCACTGGTACATTTTGATGAAGCTTATAATGTTGTTGTCGTTTGACCTTTAATGGTGCAAAGCAACTAGACTATCTGCGTCAAACAACTGGCAAAAAAATTAAATATTTTTAACAATAAAACTATATAAAGTGTAAAGGGAAATTAAGTTAAAACAAAAACAGTGGCCTAACATTGGATAAAAACTTCAACAGAATTAGAAGGGCCAATAGCTCTTAAACAATTAAAGACATTTATAAGGTGGACAGTGTCACCATTGCTAATGGCACTGTCCATTGTCAGGGATAAACCTGATAAAAATATATCTAAAACAGTGCCATCGCTTGTGGTCGTAAAGATGAAACAAAAGTAAAATGTGTTTTATTGTGATTTGAGTGTCACACAGATCACACACTGGTGCATCAGTACCAGATAAAAGAAAATGATCAGTTAAAAAAACTGTGACCAATATGTAGCCTATTTAGGACAACTTCCTCCTTCTGATCTTTACAAAAACAAGACGACCAAAGTCCAATAGAAGGTTTTATCTGGAAAAGCTTGTTATCACATTGATCACTCCATGCTGACTGCCAACTGGCCTGTTATCCAGAAACCTGGATAGAAGTAGATGAGAAAGATAAATGGGCCAGTCAGTTTTGAATATATCAATGAGAACAGGATGAGAACTAACATGAAGGGATTCAAAGGCCAGTAGAGAGCTAAGCAAGGTGGTATAAATAGTACAATTCATATACAGCATAACTTCTATGTTATCCAGGGCAAGAGAAATTGTGTATAATTCAGTAGTGAAAACAGAAATTGTACAGGGGATCCTGTATGCAACCACTAAGTCATAACAAACCATGGAAGAGCCCACACAGTTACCTGATTTCAAACCATCTGTATAAATGGGAATGAAAGAATTCTTCTATCGATGTTTGGCAAATAGAATATGGTTCTTCCAGCTGGGAGTATCTGCCTTCTTCATATGACGCAAAAAAAGGTCACACTTGAGTGTGGTAATAAGTCATGGTGGGATGGGCTGACATGTGGAGACAGCAATGTCATCCAAGGACAGATCCAATTCAGCCAACTGCACCTAGATATGAAGGCCAAAAGGAATAATGACAGACAATCTATTCCAAAAAAACATGGCCCACTGAGAAAGGAAAAACAACCCCAAGTGGAATGCTGTGGTAAGGAATGAAGTTTTGATGCATACACTTAAGACAGTTGCAAATGGCAGAGATGTAGAGAAGGTTTATGAGACTCGGTGTACAAAGTTTAGACTGGAGAAGTGCATAAAGCTCCTGTGCAGAGTCAAAGCCCCAGATTGTGAAAAGGGTCCACCATTTTCAAGGCTGAGGTTCTGGCAGAGCTATAGACCAGAGACCCATAGTCCAGTTTTGATCAAATGATGGCATCACAGATCTTTAGCATTGAAAATCAATCCGCTCCTCAAGAGATGGAAGATAGAACATGGAGGATGTTCAGTGCCCTTGAACATTTGACACATAGCTGCTTGATGTGTGGAATTAAAGTGAGCTTATGATCAAATATAAGCCCCAAAATCTTCTCATACTTTTCTGCCATCAGTTGAATCTAAATGTTTTTTTCTACACTCATAAATAAGATATGAAATTGACAGAACACAACTGATTGATAGGAGTCAGTATATAAAGAAACAGAAACAAGTTGTTTTTACCTTACAACAATGGAACAGTATAAACAACATCCTTACAACAACTTTCAAATCATAGTTACATCTATCGCTAGTATTCAATACTCGTGCATTTTGAATTATATAAAAAAAAAAGTGTTAAATATTCCACCCAAGAGGTAAGTACTTTCCAAGTCAACTGTTAAATGAAATCACAACTTAATAACAAGATCCAATATTATATTACAGTTTAATGATGGATCTTGCCATTCCATATAGTACTTCCACATCCCTAACTTAAGTTAGTAAACATTAACAGTAACTTTAACTTAAGTTCGCGATACTAAATTTTATGCATTTACTTTTGACAATAACTTCTAAAGTGGTATACAATTTCCAATCTAAAGCACTATGCATATCACAAACTCTTAAAAATTAAGCACTAAGAAAAAAACAACAAAATCAAACTCTTAGACATTTTGACCCAATTGCTAAGGGTTTGTCACATTTACAAGTTTCCATAATGTAATTTTTAAAGACCTTTGTATATCTTCCCAAGCTTTCAAAGTTTATAAAATGAAATCAGAATTTTAAGTGAAATATATTTTTACTGAAACCTTCCCCACAAATATACAGTGTCAAAGTGATATTTATCTTAAGATTAAAAATACTTTTCTTCATCTAAAAATGTCAAAATATCATTTGCATAATTTCTAAAACCTGCTAAATGAAGTTCAAAACATTTTTATTCAGTAAAACTTTTATTTATTTCCTCTACCTTAATTTTGAATATACTTCATCAATTTGAATAACCTTATAGCCACCATAAAAGAATGTGAAATAAAACTAAATTACCCATTTTTTATTTTTAGAATGATTCTTATTGTAACATGAAACTACATTTGTTCATCCTAAGTTGCTTTACTCACAACAGTATACATTTGTCTATATTTAAACTTTACCTAACCATGCCTAACCCCATTGCACATGTTGAAAAACTCATAAGTTGCTTGTAAGTGTTCTTTGTGAAAATATTTTTTTTTCTTTCTCTATTTTACCTTATCTAACCTTATCAACCTAAAACAAAGTTTAATTTTTACATTGTAAATACTTTTATAACAAATAAAGAATTTTTATGAAAATCAAAAATTATAGTACTTACCTGAGTCTTTTCTTTTTGCTGTCAACTGTTGATGAAACTTAACCCTACTTTTTATACTTATGTCCAAATCAAAACATAATAAAGATATCTAAAAAGGAAACAATATTCTTTAAATATCACAATTCTACTAGCATTCTAACAATGTGACAATAACTGCTAAAAATTCAGCTAAGCTCACTGATGTGTTTTCCATGGGAATAAAGTTTGAATTGGAAATGAAACAGACAACCTTCTGTACAGAAAACAATTTAATATCATTAATCATTTAATTGGCTAAAACTTTGGCTTTCTTTGATTATAAATCATATAGTATTAAATAACAAAAAGAATTGTTGGCAATTTGTGAAAGAGAGGATGTGACATATGGATATAGTAAAAGGAATCTAATTTTCTACTTTACTGCTCTGTAACCAACTGAGATTCAAGACTATAAAAATAATGCTTTTCCTGAGTAATAACAATATTATAATGAGTAATGCATATTAAAATTCATACTTCTCATAGG
The DNA here is from genome assembly GCF_004210375.1 of Tachypleus tridentatus. Classification (NCBI taxonomy): domain Eukaryota; kingdom Metazoa; phylum Arthropoda; class Merostomata; order Xiphosura; family Limulidae; genus Tachypleus; species Tachypleus tridentatus. The sequence continues at coordinate 102,618,691 of NC_134833.1, forward strand.
AGTGATAAATAAATTAGAGAAAAGGGAATGCCTAACAAGCAAATGCCACAATTCTCATATTAGGAAAAATTACTTTGTTATGAAATTAAGAAATTAAAACTTATATGATATTAAAATTTAAATTATTAGCTACATTTTAATGTCAAGTTAATTCACATATAAGGATAATAAACTACTTCAGTTAAATTTTGAATGTAATTCAGTGAAACCTCATGACAAGCACAGAAAAGGATGCTTATAAGGAAAAAGCTAAGCAGTACAAAAACACTTTTTAATCAAATTAATGTAACCAATAATTTTGAATATAGCCACAATTATAATTACTTACAGAACACTGATGAAGCTACATCCTCTGCATGACCTATAAAAACCTTCCTTTATTCTTATCAGTATTTACATAACTGTAAATGTAAAAATGTATAGTCATGCAGTTCAATAGACAAGTGCAGTGCAAGATGAATACAAGTGCAAGATACTACAACTTTGAAATTCATAAAAAAATTTAATTATTATATTATTATATTTCCCTTAACATACTTTATTGTCTACTTTATCCAGAAAGATTTTACATAACCTAATTGTTTATGAGAACAAATATCACAAATGTGCTAAAATTAATGAGCTGAAAAAATAGACTCACCTCCTTAGCTGTCTTGTGTCCATCTCTTAGAAACCTTTTACATCCGTACCTTCCCTGCAAACCCATATTAGATATCTAAATACATGTCTCAAATACATACAGTTAATGCAAAAATTAAATAACAACAAAGTAAAATTTATTTATTTTTTCACAGTAGTACTATAAAACATCTGTATATTTTATAATCAATGATGTGTTGATAAAACTATTGTTTTTAGCTTGATATTAAGACTTAACCATGTCTTAGGAAGTTACCTAATAAGGAATTGGAGGAGGCCAGGTGTCATGAAAAATTACAAAAATAAACTGGTGTCTAGTTGGGAAAGTTTGGAAAACACTGCAGTAGAGAATTTATTTTGGAAAATTATGCAAAAATTATACTTTTCTTTGCTAACTAAATAAAATAAAAACTAAAATATCCAATACAAAATATTCAGTTGGTTTTATTCCAAAGCAATCATTGCTCTTCAACTGTTTTTCATTTAAAATGCATAAGCAAACCTTATATGCATATCTTGTAGTGCAATTAAAAACCCAAACAACTTGAAAAAAAAAAAAGGAATATTAAATGCTTAAAAAATTCACAAAGTTGTAGTAGATTTGGAAAGAAATCTTTTAATTCAACATCTAATAACTAGGCCATCTGGAGACACCTCTTATAAATATGTTTAACCCTTTCCTAATCTGAAAACATCTTTTTGATACATCTGATATTCTGTCTACAAACCAAAACTTCGTAACCTTGATGCATGACATGATTTATACTTTCTGAACAAAATCAAGTTTCTCTGCAAGAAATCAGAAAATCATATAAATTGTTTAACAATTTTTAGTTCCTTACATTTTGTGAAACTTATTTCATAAAGAAACATGAGTATAAGATAGAAAAAGTATTCACACTAAGACCTCCTTTTTCTATGTTGTTTGTCTAAAACTTTATAATTGCACCCAATACTTTTTAAATGAAATTACAATTGCTCTGTTTGGTAATATTTCAATAGTACAGGAGGCATAATTTTCTTGTCTGTACATAAAGAACAATAATAACTTGAACAATTAAAGAAAGAAAGAAAAATAGGAACTTCTACATTATCAATTAAATACATGGATTTTATCTATCCATCAGTTTTTACTGTTTTTTTTTTTAAAGTATGTTTTTATTATTTTTCTTTGCCTTTCAGGTAGATATGTAACTTCCAAAAATTACATATTGTGTGACAAATATTTGTTTGAAATAGCATACCATTTACACTGTCCCTGATTTCCTAAAGTTTAAGATATATGTTACTCAAAATATAATAGGGATCACTCTCGCTCAAAACTAACTAATACCCAATAACGAGGTGTAAATGATTTACTATTATGTAAAATGTAATATGTATAGAAATGCATGTAATGTACAGTGTTAAATGTGTTGCAAAATTACTGCGTATTCTCTGAATTTGTAGAAAGTTCTAATGAGTAAGTATCAAACAATATATGTTTTACATTATTGCTAACTGAAATTTCTAGAACCTTGCCTTAAGATTTATAAACTGACACATGGAAAGACAGAAATTATTATTAACTGGTTTGCTACAGTTAGTATACTCTAAACCTAGGAAGCTATAGCTGTGATAAATGCTTATTAATTGTGAAACTTTAGATGTTTGACCAGAAACATTTATAGATTTTGATCATTACAAACCATTTAAATGTCAATAAATTACCTATGAATGTTAGTATTTCTACAAGGGCATTACATATCTTTGTTACAAAAAGCCAGCTTGTAAATGGTACGAGGCCAGCCAAAATAGAGAGCTAGCTAGCTTGAGTGAAATGTAACAATATTAATTCAAAATTAATTTGCTTATCATGAAAAATATTCAGTTTCAAACCAGTTAGATAACTCAGTAATGTTTGCAAGTTTGTAAGCCTTTTGTATATAAATCATTATTTGTAATAACCATTATTATAAATTGTATAGTTGTTTGCATATTAAAATATATTTGTGTTAAGAAGAAAAACTGCATGTATCAAACTTGCTGGAAAATACAATAAATTTGATACATATGGACATTTGAGTAACTTCTAAATTAATATTAAACTATCTGGCTGTTAGAAATTGTAATATGTAACATAAGAAATTGGGGGCTTGTATCCAAGATCTAAACCAGATACAAAATTCGATCTGAAATAAAATTCAAATCACAATTCAATTTATATTTATCAGTGCCAACTAGATTTGATTGTGTCTAATTATCAAGATTTTCTTGAAGCACCCTTTCTCAAACAACTAGAAAGATATAAAAATAATGAATTGCTTGAAACTGCCACAATTTTAGAACTACAAGTTAAGAAAACAATAAGAAAAAAATTAGCTAAAAAGTTTATTATTAAAATACTCTAATGTCTCCACTAGTAAATCAGAGTTCAGTTATAAAGTTAGAAATCTAGCTAAAATTCAAACAAATTAAGCTTGAACAAGCCAATACTGAAGCTGAGAAAGAGAAAGACCATATCAAAACTCAGAAAGAACAAGCCTGTATCAAAGCCAAAAAAGAGTCAGAGCAAGCCCTGTATCAAAGCTGAAAGAGAGAGCAAATGCCTCAAGGCCAGACATGCCCATATCAATGCCGAGAAAGAAATCAGGTTGAAAGAAATGAAAATTAGACTTAACTTCTATAAACCAAGGCAAAATGACAAATTTGAACTCAAAAGATATATTAAAGAACCACCATTTAATGAAAATGAAGTTGGTGAATATTTATGACATTTTGAAAAGGTTGCTCAAAGTATGGAATGACTCATCAAAAAAAGTTTATTATTACAAAATGTTTTAACTGATAAAGCACAAGAAGCATATGCCTCTCTCTCTCTCTCTAGAAGATTATACAGATTATGATAAGGTTAAAGCAGCTATTCTCAAAGGGTAAGAATTAGTACTAGAGGCTTGTCACCAAAAGTTGAGGTTATTACAAGCAAGATGGTCAAATTTACACAGAATTCACCCACAAAAAGGTTTACTTTGATCAATGGTGTAATTCTATGCATATTGGTAACAGTTCCAGCAAACTAAGACAATTACATCTAATTAAGGAATTTAAATATTATACAAGTTACAACTTCAAAATTGATTTGGGTGAAAAGAAAGTTGAGACACTACAGGAGGCAACTTCTCTTTCTGATGATTACACTTTTAACACATAAAACCACTTTTTATAAAAAGAAATCCTGCCATCTCAGCAAAAACCGATATCAATTCAATCCACTAAAGTTGAGAATTCCTCTAAAAATATCAGCTCCTCTAGTTCAAAATCTTCTGATAGTCGGGATAAAACTTTATCAAAACCATTAAGGCTTGTCAGTCCTGGCTCTTGGTGCAGCAAGAGGGTGGAAGAGTGTCAGCAGAGGTAAGTATTATTGAAAACACATTTGCAGTTAAGGGAAAAGTTAACTCTCAAAACATGATGAAATTGGTGACATATGACACACAAAAGATTCCTCTTCTGTAATGATAATCCATTATAGACTATGTAAATCAATTTACAAAGCCAACTTGTGAGGATAATGGAAGATAAGTTACAGGATAGCACTTGAATGAATAATCATTTCTCATACCTTGAAATGAGTTAGTATGAGCCAAATAACACTTGAGAGCCCTGTCAGGACATAACAAATTATCAGGACTGGAGCTGTCACAGAGGTAAGAAATGGCTGGCAAATGGATTGGTGAGAAAGATCTTTCACCTTCCCTGACTGCCAGAATTTTGAGTAGATGAAACCTATCAGGGTAAAGCAAGACAAATGTGGAATAATAGAGAGTCCTATGCGCATGGATTGCAAACTTCAGCCAATAACGTCCACAAGCCAACATCAACAAAAACTACAATTTAAGAGAGAGATGAAACAAAGAAAATAAAGGTAAGTCTCAAAAAGAGGATGAGCCAACACATGTAAAACAACTGTAAAATCCCAATACAGTAATTGAGAAGGTCACTGGGACCAAACAATAATAAAGGATTTTACTACATCTGAGAGAAAAGAAATTGGGATTCAAAAACCTTCTGATATTTAGAATACCTAAAAATAGTGGATAAAAATTTCTTATACAAAGCCACTGTAACAAAGTAAGATCCTACTAACATATCCAAGTCAGAAAACAGGATATCGATTGATACTTTTAGATGAAGAGGGTTTAACTTTGAATACATCATTGATGATAAATATTCCATTTCCATTGATAAACAAATGTGGTTAGCCTGTGGAGAGATTTAGTTAAGTACAGAGAAATCTTTACGTTGGGCAATATACCACATACTTTCAAGCATGAAGACTGAGTTTCCAAACATTTGGGTGGAGAATGTCTGATCAAGATTGTCTCAACAGAGATTTCAATGTGGAAGAGGTAGAGGTGAACGTTCCAGCATATATTGAAGAAGCAAGAACCATGCTTAAGCTGAACAATAAGGTACATCCATAAGAATTGATAGGAATTAGGAGGAATCATAGTCAGAACCAGGAGCAATAGCCAAATTGGGGAAAAGGCATATAGATGTAAACCTGTCTTATACTGATTGAGCACATCTACTGCCAATGCTTAAGGATGAGGTATGGAGACCAAAACAATTGCAGTTGAGAATTCCTATGAGTAGCAAAGGCATTGACCATCGGAGACCATGACTGAGAGCATATCCACTGAAAAACCTCATAATGTAGCATCTCTTCTGTCAGAAGAATCTAGTCAGCTTGAAAGAAGTGATCTACAATTAAATTCACCATTCCTAGAATATGACATCCTAAAAGACTAATATGATGGAAATGAACCCAGTAGAGATGTAATGTGTGAAAAAAAGGTCTCAAGAATGTGTGCCTCCTTGACAAGAAATCTGAGATGCAATTATGGAATTTTTAAGAATGTATCATAACATTTTCTCCATTCAAAAGAGACAGGCCTTGAACCATTGCCTGATATACTGGTAAAAACTCAAAAATGTTGATGTGGAGGGTGAATTTGTATTCTGTCTATGTAATCTGGAATTCCTGACATTGAAGATAGGCTCCCTATTCCTGAAGAGATGCATCTTGGGATGAGGTGGAGTAATGGGTACCTCAATTGCTCCAATCCAACCACTGTTCACAAGCAATGGCACTGCTTTAAGTAATATGTCAAGATTATCCAAAGAATTAGAATGCATGATCCAGTGGCTGCACAGTGATCACAAAAGGGACTTTATATGTGCTCGTCTCAAAGGAATGAAATGTTTGAAGGATGCCCCCCATCCCCAGAGAGAGAGAGAGAGAGAGAACCATGTGTACAGTAGAAGGAGAAGACAGAAGTAAAATTCTGACAGCTCTTTCCATGGTTTGAAGTCAGAGGTGTTGGTTGAGCATGACTTAGGTGAGTATTCAAAATTACACCCAAACAGGTGAGATATTACATTGAGGCAAAATAGGTTTCTTTAATCTAGTAAGGAAGCCTGCCTTTGTAGCTTCTGAAAGGAAAATCTGAGATGTTGTTCTGTTAATTGACAGGATGAACCAGGAGGAGACTGTCATCTATATAATGATGTGTGCACAAGCCCAAAAATTGCAAATGACAAAAACAAGCTCAAACAACTCTGCAGAAGACATAACATGATGATGTAAGACCAAAAGAAAGAGCCTGGAACTGTAGCACCTGACACTTCTACACAAACATGAGAAATCTATGGGAAGATGGAGTATAAGCATTGGTAACATCAATCTTGGTCATCCAGAGCCCTGGTGCAAAGTAATTGATTGAATTGAAATAGATCAATGATTGGACAATAATCTTCTATCTTCTTGGGTACCATGAATAAATGGGAATAAAATCCTGGAAGAATGGGATCAAAGAATCCATGAGATGCAAAGAAGTTGCAAGAAAGTAGTTAAGAACTACAAACCCCAGTCAAAACTATTTTCTGAGTATACATGCTTACTAAACCCCTTTCCAAATAGTATATAAATTCCTTTGTAACCTCCAAAATGCATATAAATTTTAATGTATCAAACAGTGTATAATACACACAATGGGGTTAACATGCGATTGAAAAAACAAAAACTTGTATAAAAATCCTGCTGATCCACCATTACACCAAAACACTCTATACTGGGCTCAAGACTACCTGACTTGATATATTTGAGATTAGACCTCAGTACTGACAAGGATAAGTCAAGGATTTACCAATTTGTAAATAACTTTGGGAGACAATGCTAACATAGCCAAACATGACCATTAGGGTTGAAGGTCCACCACAGTAAGCAACATACTGTTTTGGTCTCCTCTGTTCAGCCTGTGACTGAGAATGCTTTTATAGAGAATTTGTCCCACTTGTTACAATTAATTATTTAGAAGCTCATCTAGAGCATGGAGAGATGATGCTAGGTAGTGGAACATAATTTTGATGGCAACATTATCTATTGGCAATATTTTAATACTCTTTTTTTTATCAATATAAAAATTTGCTCACATACTTCAAATGATTTGGAGGGGTTTCATTTTTTCCTGTTAACACATGCTAGAAAAGTGACTCACGTTTATGTCTGTTTGAGAGTACGTAAAGTATATAAAGTATGCTACTACCAGTGGACTACTACTCATCTGTTACTCATATTCATTTTGAAAACTGATCCCTAACAGAGTTTGAGAAAAATATTTAAACTATTGTATTAATACAATTTAAACAATATATTTACATAGCTTATGAAAATATATAATTTTTGCTTAATTAAATGTAAATCAGCTCTTCTCATCCATAGAGTTAGTAAGCCTTATGTGTAAAAAATATGCAAAAAAAGTTCCAGCACTTTTCACCTGTAGTTTTTCCTCAATAGTTTCTCTGGTTTGTTGAATAAGTTCTGGGTCTTCAACAGCAAAAGCTGGGAAACTAATAATAGAAAGAAGTGCAGCATCCACTTCCTGCATAAGGTAAAAATATAATTAATATGGCTAATGTACCAAGGATACTTGCATCAGATTAATCTTGGATTAAATAAACCCTTTATAGGGCTTAAAATTACAAAGTGAAAATATATTTTAATACTAACTGTCTTAGGCTACAACTGACATTTTCTGCCTAAATAAGAAAAGCATTTAATTTGTTTAAATATTTTTATTTCCTTAAGTACTATGAAACAGTAATTTCAAGTTTATTTGATTAACATAGTCTTATAAATACTCACTGGTAAATTTTAATTTCAATAACTAATTCCATATACATCAAATAACCGAAAGAACCAATCCCCAGTGATGTGAAAAGTTAATCTACCAATTTAAATTATTTCATAAACTTCAGAGTGGCTATTTGTGTTGCACTCTTGGTTTCACTTGGAGCTAAAACTCCAAGTTACTTATACTACCCATCACAAACACAAATTGTGTTTTATTTTTATTCTTTTGGTTAAGACACATTTTAAAACATGAATGACAGTGTGATTAATTCCTAATAATTTAGTGTTGAATATCCTGTCTGTGAAATAAAATTTATACACAAGATTACAGCAAATTGAATTTTATTTGAAACAGAACATAACATTTTCATTACGATAATAATGAAAATTTTGCAATTTCCACAATTTAAATAATTCAAGTTAAAGATGGTTACTGCATTATTCAGCATTTACAAAGGATTTTGATATTCTTGTTAAATTAGATAATAATGAAAAAACAGCAAGATTTTAAAGAATTTTACAAATGAAAAACCATACTAAAAACTAGGAATTCTACACCATGATTATTTACCTTTGAGTTGGACTCCCTTGGTAGCATAGATTGTAGCACAGCCTAAAAACAAATGTTACACTTATAGACATATATATATATATATATATGTGTGTGTGTATGTGCACGTAAACAAAGAAAAATAGCAAAAGATCATTACATACAAACAAAAAGTCTGAAAATTCACATTAGGAATTTTTTAAAATAGGCATTATTAGTCACTCATAAACTACTACCAATAAATAATTATATAAAGTAATAGTTCATATACATACACACCTAATATTTTAAAACAATTCAAAATATAGGTTATACACAAGATACTAAAAATTACAGAAGTTTTACCTGTTCTCCAACATTGTAGTAATTACAGGCATAGACTAAATACAAGAATATACATTTTATAGAGTCTGTCAGTGATGTAATTTCTTGATTGATGAGGTTTGTACTGGGAATCAAAGCAAGTTAGTTAAATGATGATATGAAAAAAAAAAAAAATTTCCATGCTCTCAAAAATCAGATTTATTGTTAGGTAGACTGACTTCCCGTCTTTCTCTCTTTTTTTTTTTACATGGTGAGGGGGTCTCCTAGAGAAGATTCTGTTCTTTCAGTTCACATTCTCTAGGATCTAAACAGCCATCTACGTGTTTGCAGTGCGTGGAGACCTGTGAAGGCGAGGTGAGGATCCCAGTGGTTGTGCAATCCAATCCTAACACACCACGTTTATACTTCTGTATAAAATCCCAATATAATTTTCTTTGTAACTTCACTATTCTAAGATAGCATTAAATACCTTTAGACCTTGACCCTAATTATATTTTTACCTTTCATAGCTTTATTTTTACTTTTGTTTATTACTAATATTCAATCAAATGCTATTTATGAATGAGTTATAGTTAGATACACTGAAAAAAACACAAAGCAGTACTCAATATCTAAGAAGAATAGTTTCACTGAGATCAGCAGGACTTAGCTTTTTTGGATCACAATCCCAACCAAAGTAGGGATTGAAAATTGTTTTAAAATCTATCCAAGTGGTATTAGTTGATTGTTTATTTTTATTGAGTAATGATCCCTACTTTCCTTAAAATTTTCCTTCCCTATGTATTCATTCAGTTTTTAAATGTCTATAGAATGGACATAATATCTATAAATTTTAGTTTAACCATATCCCTGATAGCTATAACATTTTTAGGATTAAAACCACAAATCACAAATTTATAAAGATAGTAAGAATCAATCAGTGCTTTAATATCATCCAGATTAGAATGTAAACCTTACCAGTTCCATTGTATCAAAGTTCCATTTTTATTTATGTGTAGGTGAATTTGGTTGGAGAGCCTTCTGTTTTCAACCACATCTTCTTTCTTTATTTGAGAGAGGTCTATCAACCTCCATGGATCCTGCCCTGGGTTGACTGGGCAGGTCTTTGCTGTTGGAAGGGGATTTTTAGTGACTGAGGATGTGAACGAATGATTGTTTTGTATCTTGAGACTAGAGAAGATGTACCTGAGGAAATGCCCACACCCAAAACCAAAGGAAGTGGATTTGAAGATTTGCTGGAATGAATGGTAGGGACAGAAATGGGTGTTGACACTGATTCATCAACTTTCTTAATCATGGAGGTCAAAAGACTTTCATATGGCTTGTTTTGGTGTTTTATGGCACAAAGCAACAAGGCTATCTGCACCATATGGTTTGAGAATGATTCTTTCGGAGGCATGGAAAGATCTGTCTGCACTTCCACTGTAGTTGTGGAACAAAGTGCAGCAGTATATGTCCGAGATGAAGTGGTGGACAGCAACTTGTGAGTCTCAGAATAAGTAATGCTATGAATCGTTTTCAAATGTTGCACCTTTTTTTCTTCCAACCATTTACAGCAAGAATGAAAGTAGGAGGGGTGAGAGCCATTGCAATTGATGCAATGAGGGTCTATTTCACACTCATAGATATCGTGATCCTTGCTACCTCAACAAGTACATGTCAAGGAACCACAACATGATGTCTTCGAGTGACTGAACCACTGACACTGGAAACATCAGAGAGGGTTTGGAATGTATGGCCATATTCTGCAATTAAGATAACCTGCCTTGATGGTAATGGGCAGATGTGGTGACATAAATGTGAGAATGAGGACACTGGTCTGCATTATAATTCCATCTTTACGAGTAGATATACACCTCACTGCAGAAACTCCTTGGGTGTTCTTCAAATCCCTCTCAACAATAACTCCTCATGACAAATTCAAAGTAGCAAGGGAAGTAACCTCAATGGGTATATCCCCAATCTTGTTTAAATGCAAGAGGAGTTCACTGTGTTGAAATGTGGATGTTTCTACCAATATGTCACCAGAGTGAAGCTTTTTAACTGACTTAAAAGAGCCAGCAAGTCCCTCTAGTCCCTTCTAAATAAAAAAGGGAGACATCTGCCCTAAAGGTTTGCCTGAAAGACAAGGCAGTATTAGAAAATGAGGTGCAGGTGTTACAGAGATTAAAGATTGCTGCTCAGAATCTTTAAGATGTGGTCATTTACCTGTGGACTGTTTTATCACTATTTTATTGAAAATTATTTTTTGAGAATCCATAATAAAGAAAGAATATTTCAGTACTCACTGAACCCGCCAACCATGGAGCCCTATGAGGGGATGCACTACAATGCCAAACAAGGACGCTGCAGCAACACCAGCATTTCGTGAGCACTATACCCTAACTCCAACATCAGATCAATATCTACAACACCCATTGAGAACATCTAATGCTGGTACTTGGTTGACCCTAGCCCAAGTGGACTAGCCAACTGGCCCTAGGAGGGGCACCTCAAGGCCACTCATCCACAGGACTTCAAGGCCAAAGTGGTGTGTTAGGATTAGATCCCTCAACCACCGGAATCCTCACCTTGCCTTCTCTGGGAGGTCCCCCTCACCATGTATAGGAATCCACATCAAGGGGACTATGTAGGATGGACAAATCTTGTAGCAACAGTCTGAGCTGTCTAAGGGCTAGCTTAGTTAACATGATCACATAGAAAAAAAGTCAGTAGGTGAAACAGTTGCTATTTTAAATGTTTTTTGAATTGTTATACCAAAAATGTTTGCACATCTTTAGCACATTATTATTGGTATACATGTTTATAATATATCACTACCAATACACTGAATAGTTGGATTTTTTCTGAGGGATTTAAGAGGGTGATTTTTTTTGGTGCATGAATTATTTGGAAGCCTTGGCAACCCCTACTATTAAGTATATACCTTACTTAATAATTAATAGAGCAACATATTTAAAATGGTTAACGAAATATTATAATACTATCTCATACATTTGTAATCAAGCAAGTACGACATATATTTAAGAAAAATATTTGTTAACACCATACAAACTCCTGCATTATATTTAAGTCTCTTAGAGTATAACACTTTCTTCATTCTCATTCACTGGTCTTGTGAATCTGATTATAATGCAATTATTTAAATGAGGTAAAACACCACAATATTATATTATTCATATTATATCCAATTATTTTAATTGTATTGTTTAGTTTTGTGTTACTGGTAACAGCAATTGTATTTTTAATATTTTTACTTTGTAATTCATTTAATGTTATACAATGCTTCCTTGTTAATTTCACTTATTATGTATAAGATTTTCCTCCTTTTAGTAATGAACCTGAAATAATGTTTTTATGAGATACATGTTTTTGTGAACAATGTCTCCCTTCTCTTGTGTAGCTCTCCATATAAACTGATTATGTATACATCTATAACTTCTAAATACATGCTTAAGCAAACCAAAGTAACAAAAGTAGATTTAAGATGCATCAGAGGATTAATGGATTTACTGTAATTCCAGTTCCTTCAGGCATCTTTCTAAGGAAAACAGCCACTGATTTTAATGAGTAGCTGGAACCCTGTGAGACATCTAGACTTGCCACAATAGTTATTTCAGTTGTAAATTTATTTTTGGCAACTTTACTTTTCATTTTATGCATAAGAGAGTTAGTCCAGATTAGGTCAAGATTTTGCTTATCTAAATGCTCTAAACCATTTAACAAATTTCAATATATGAATATTTAAAAAAAAAAAAAATTGGACACACATTTCCTCCATCTCCAGTCAACAATCAAGTTTTAGAAGTTATTTACATGTTCAATCAATACAATTTGCTTTTTGTGGAACAAATGCTTGCTTATCATGTGAAACAGATACTAATTTAAGATGCATTTTCATAAACTTGAAATAACTTTCCATAAAGATTAATATCCTAGTGTTTGAATGCGTCATAAAATACCACTTTCTTTAGGTGCCATAACAAGACAGCTCTAAGTATTTAGTCATTATCTTTACATGTACTTTCACCTTAGGTTTCATTTAATAATATGTTACTTTTTAAACACTTAAAAATCCGTAATTTATCCTGCCATAATTGATATTTCATCATTTAAAATCCCCATTCAGTTTAAGAATGTTTTACATATCTTTTTAAGTTGCCTGATTACTACTTCAAGTGCTACTCTAAAATGTTTGATTTTATCACAACACCTATATCATAATTAAGATGTTTTCAGCTTTGCCTTTCTGTTTCTAGCACACCACAAAATACTTTAAATTTTTTGTATGTTTTAAAACTGAAGTCTTCATGTGTTAACAGTTTCAGTCTATTTCCCTAATTTTATCAAATAATTTGACATTATATTACAATAGTCAGTGAACTTCATCCTTCATTCCTGTACTTCCCACAACTAAACTCCTTCCTATGTTTTCTTTTTACATCAATTAACTATTTTTGAAGCCCAGCATAGCCAGGTGGCTTAAGGTGCCAGCTTTGTAACCTTAGGGTTATAGGGTCGAATCCTTGTCATACCCAAACATGCTTGCCCTTTCAGCTGTGGAAGGTTATAATGTGATGGTCAATCCCCCTATTCATTGGTAAAAGAGTAGCCCAAGAGCTGGCAGTGGGTGCTGATGACTAACTGCCTTCCTTCTAGCTTACACTACTAAATTAGAGATGGCTAGTGCAGATAGCCCTTGAGTAGTTTTGTGCAAAATTCAAAAACAAGCAAGCAAACAAACTATTTTTAGTCTTAAACATATAGTTATCTATTTAATCTTCAAGTTTAGCAAACTATTTTGTTTCCTTAACACACTGATGTTCCATTTAAGATGAACCTTTTCAATCTTAATGTTACACAAATTATGCCTTGCTGAACATGCACTTGTATAACAGCATCACAATATTTTCATTTCATTCAACAAACTATTTGTGTTTTTTAGAATAACACTATCCAGCTTTACAAACACTTTTGTGAAATGACATGCAACCCTTTGATAACAGTAAACATTTTATTTTAAAAAGTTTAAGATCAGATGCAAGCAATATTGAATATATATTACTGAGAATTCAGAATCATTTCCAACAAATAAGATTTTTCTTAAAATCATCCAAAAAAGCAACTTTTAATTATATTTCCTACTTGTTTAAAAATTTTTTTATGGATAAGATTTTGTACTCTATCACAGAAAAATATAAGTTATGCACATTATAGAAGGGAAACTATAAGTGAAAGATTAAAATAGTTAGAACTAACATAAAATTCTTGAGTTTTACAGAAAACTAAAAGAAAAAACCTTAGTAAAAAAAAAGTTCAAGCTATTTTCTTAGCTTACATGACACTTCTGGGCTTCATCAGCCAGCACATGCACGACAGAAGCAGGCCCCCCTCGGCCTCCAAAGAGATCAATCTCATTCAATGCTTCCAAAGCAGCCTGACATGAATAAACAACAAAATGTAATAATTACAAAAGACATCTAAACTTCACATGTAACTTACAACAAATGTACTTTAGTACTTCATCTCTGACAAAATCTCCATAAGAAATGTAGAAAAAAAAACACCTACATCGGACACACAATACAACTTATGTATAACTATAACACCAAATAAAACTAGTACTGATCAAGGTGGGTTTTTATACATCATTCTGCAAGCACTATAAAAGCATGCCTTTCTGAATTTTATTTTACTATTTTAGTAAACAGTTTACTTTTCTGCAGTAAAACAGAAAGTTAAATTTTGTGTCTAGGGAGACCTGGATGATCTAACTGATTAATCTATATAATCTACTACCTATAAGGAATGATTACTTCAGTATCATGTAAACTAATTTATCAAATGAAAAGTACAATTAAATTCACACACAAAAAAAAAAATCAACTAATGAAAATTATAATTTCTTATTATTAGGGTTTTAAATTCCAACAATTGATTATGCAAAATTCGAATTATGTAAATCATCATGAAAATAATTAATTATTATTATTTTGATATTTGTTATTTAAGCAAAATATTGCTAGTTAGTATGATTGCTTGTTGTTAAGAATAAAGCCACATAATGAACTGTCTATGTTCTGCTCAGTTTTAAAGTTACAAGTTGTTTTTTGCTATGTATGGCAAAGATACTAACAGTATCTGTTTCTATCACAACAAATTTTGAACTGTTAACTTGGGTGAAAGTAATGAGCTGGAAGCACTTACTGCCAATTTCTTTGTTAACTGCTGACAAGACAGAAAGCAAAGAAAGGCAGCAATGTTTTTGTTTGCTTGTATTCACCATGGTGTGAAGAACACTGCAGTGAAACCAGTTAAGAGGACCATTGAAAGTTATGGATTATTTCTGTGAAATCTCAAGCTAGCCTGACCTACCCATTATGAGAGTTGTAATCAATTAAAAGGTAACAAATATTTAACCAAAGAGTAGAGACTATGTAAGAGATCCACAGTCATTTCAGTATGTTTAAAGCAGTACAAAGACTTCTAGTATAACTACCTTTCTTTTCTATGCATGTTTATCAATCAATAAATTTTATTTATGTGTTTACTTAAAATATTTTAAGGTTTTCCTTCACTTTTATACAGGTATTTAAAGGATGTTCCAAGTTTGTTTTTCAGGACTGGTAAATAAAATGTTCTGACAATAATTTCTCAGAAAAGTAAAAAAGACATTAAAGGTTTAATTACAGGTTGGACTTAGGACACTCACTGAACAGTTTTTATTAAACAAATTTTTAAAGAGTTATGTTCTCACCATGAAATTCCATTACTGCATAAAAACTATATGGTTAAAGTTCCAATTTTTTGTGCATAGTTACTCACCATCATATACGAATGGTTAATATTTTTTTTAAATTTGGTTTTACGGTATATTTTTAAATGTTTTTGTAATTTAAACATGGAATTTTTTGGTAATTTTTTTGATGTCATAAAGCAAAACTAATTGTAAGTAGACTCACATCTACAAGATTAACCACTTGAACTGCATTTATGATTTGCTCTTAAAATGATAAATATCTTTAAGTAATACAATTTTTTGTAAGAAAGATGATCTGAAAAATACCATAAAAAAGTGCATTCAGGCTTAGTTCATGTAAAATCTTATAGATAGCAGTAAGCTAGAAATTTTTGTTGTCAATTATATCGATTGGATGTGATTTTTCACTTACAAAGAGTTCTGCACTACTACATATTATCACTACAGGGATAAATAACTAAGTTTGGTCCTGCAGAGGAAAAGCCCACCTTTCAAAATCTTCTATCATAATTTTGTTTGCATTCATTATGACACATTCAGATGTACACATACAAACACAACAGGTCATAGTTTTGTCATTACATACACATATGTAGACATAGATAAGAGGAGTCATAGTTTTGTCAGTATATATACATGTATACACACAAATATTCAAGCACAGAAATAAATAATTTAAATTCATATTTTCCTTAACATTTCTCATATCTCTTTATAAACTTTCATGTAGGATAAACATAAAAGCTTGTATCATGTAAAATTTGTGTAAACTATACAAAAATTTTACAGCTCTCTCTAATCACACATTGACAGAATACCTATGGAATAAAAACTATCACACTGTGCAGCATACAAGGTCTAAAAAATGCTAATTATTTCATTATTAATACCCTTCATGAAATTTTTCAAAGTGAGGGCTAGTTAAATATCATTTTTTGAAAAGTGATTCAACATATGACAGAGTTGTTTTTTTTTATAAAGTTACATATTTTTTTCTTCTTATTCATTTTTATATAATCAGTACCTTCTGCCTCTTTGTTGAGATTAACTTGTCAACTGTACTTGTGCTATTGCACTACACTTTTCCTGTTTTCTGACCATTGGTTACCTACACCATGGTTGTTTCTGTTATAAAGATGGGTGTTTAGGTGAAAGTTAAACTAATTGCTCTTTTTTTTCAATTATTCTAGCATCATATTGTGATTTTGCATCAATAAAATATAAGAATTACTACTTAGAGCATTATTTTTTTTATAGACATTTCCCTGATATTTTATCTCATTTATTTTTGCTGTATTGCTTGCAAAAGTCATTTGCGTAATGTTCAGTGTTGATTAGGGAAATAGACTATGCTTGATATTGGCTAATGAAATAATAACCCACACAACACAACAGCCACTTATCTCCAACTGTGTACATTGCCTGCAGGTAGAAAGACATTTTATCATGATAGTTTGTACTTTTGCGCACCTGTTGGAAACTCAACTAAAACCATCTGATAAGCAATTCAACTAACAACTTAGCAGAGACTCTTGTGCATCTTATTACAATATTTGTTGGAGGCAAACAGATCTGTAGATCAAAATGAGGATCTCACAATAGAAGAACATATGCTGCAGGTTTAGCATTTCAACTTGGCACAGCATGGCATAGCCTGGTCTGGAAATCTAGTACCATGAAAAGTCGTTCTGCACTCTTAAAGAAACATACAACTAAAATTCAGACTTAAAGGATGGTGTTTCCCAAAAGATTTTTAGTTCCTGAAGCAAAGAAATAATTTTCAAAGAAATGCTGGATATCCAAGAAACTCTTGTTTGTGAATAACAATGGAAAGAAGGATTATGGAATTCAGTCAGAAATACCTGACTCCAAGAATCAGAATTCATAGAACTCAAAAATGATTTGTTAAAAAAAATTACAAGTTACAAAAGAACAAGAAATTGAAATAGAAAACAAACAAGGTCAGTACAATAACTATACATGGAGGACAGAAAGGAAACAATGACTTGCAGCTTCTCACTTTGGAGAAATTTGAAAGATAGGGGATATTACGTTGATTGGTTTGGTGTTTTATGGCAAAAAAGCAACTTAGCTATCTGCACCTGGGGATGTTAGGTCATGTGGCTTCAAAGTGAAAACAATTTATACAGTTCTTCTTTCAATACACCTGTAGAGCATGGTAAAAACAACAAAAGAAATGCCCTACTTGATTAGTAATCAGTGATGTCGAGAAAATCCACTTGTAGAGAAAAATATATATGTAAAAACGGCTTGTTTGGGTTGAGAAAATTTTTTTATATAGAGGAGTGAACAATGTTTCGACCTACTTCGGTCATTGTCAGATTCAGAAAGAAAGGAAGAGTTAACTGACTGGAAGCTGACCACACGTTTGAAAGGGGTTGTGTAACTGAGTGTTGGAATGTAGAGGGCGTGCTTAGATGTTTGAATATATAATTTTATATTATTTATTTTATTATTATTTATTATATTATTTTTAATATAGGTATAAAGGTGTTCCCTTGTATTGGTTTATTTTGGGCTTGAGTTGTTGTATAAGTAAGGCTTCTTTAATTTTGCATTTGTTTATTTAGTATTTGAGTGTTTTCTATGGTTATGCTGTGTTTATTTGACTTGCAGTGTTCGAAAACGTGCGAAGGTAACTTTTATGTTCTTTGAATCTGGTTTACATTTTTCTACTTGTTTATTCAATATAGAAGTCGTGGCAGTTATCACATAGTATTTTATAATGTTGGTGTGGTGTTTGTCAGTGTAGTTTTTACATAATATAGACCTCAGTTTTGTGCCTTGTTTTTGAATAAATTTGGTATTAACTGGAATGTTACATTTTGTTACTAGTTTTTGCCAAATGCTGGTTATTTTTCTGCCGATGTCGGGAATATATGGTATTCAGCAGTATATGGTTTCATGATTTTTAATTTGTGGGATATATTTACTTTTGTTAGTTGATTTTGCTTTTTGTCTAGGTGTATGCATATAATGTTTTCTACGGTTTGTGGAGAAAACTTATTGATATTGATGAAGTGTTGCTTTATTTTGTCTTATTCTTCATTAATTTTATCTGGTGAGCATAGGTTTTGTGGCTGTGTTTATTTAGTTTCTAAGTTTGTTGAGTTTTTGTTTTGTTTCATGTGCTGAGTCCCAAAGAACGTATAGTCCAGTATGGGTGATTTTTCGATGGATTTCTGTTTTAAATTGTGTATCGGTTCTTGTAGTTTTGAGGTTAAGAAATGATATTTGATTGCTTTCTTCCTGTTCATATGTGAAATTAATGTTGGGATGTATAGAATTAATGTGATTGAAAAAAAAATTAAGTGTGTGTTCTGTAGATGTGAATCTCGCAATCATGTCATCTATATATCTGTACCAGTATAGTAGTGGATGTATTGCTGTGGTAATTGCTTGTGTTTCAACTTGTGTCATAAAAATATTGGCTAGAACTGGTGATACTGGGTTGCCTATGCTTAGGCCATTTGTTTGTATATAACTGTGGTTCTTGAACATGAAGTTTGTCTTCATCGTAGTGAATTTTATGAGGGTTGCTAATTGGTTGCTGGGAATGTCTATAGATGGGTTAGGGTCTTGGATATAGAGTTCCAAGGCTATCTTGCAGGCTTCAGTGGTTGGAACTTCTGTAAAGAGGGATATAACATCAAAACTGGCCATTAAGGCTTTAGGATTAAGTTAATTTCAAGTCTAATCTTATGGGACCTTAATAAAACAACTTTGTCATTTTAAAATGAATTGACTTGGAATTCCATCAAAATATTGTTTTATGTTCCTTTATGACTAGAAACTTTGTTTTAATGAAAAGTAATAGAAGAGGTCTTGCACATATAAGATTGTATTTGCAATTATTACTAAAAATGAATGATTGCAATATTTAGAATTTAACTAGTTTTGCAAAGCTTCTTTGTAAGCCCAGAGATGTTTTTTCTTGAAAAAAGGAGAAATTAAAAAACTAATGGAGATTATGAAGTGGTATACACTAAGTACAAAATTAAAGTGTAAATACTACAGTCAGTCATCTTCAGTCATAATTAAATATATAATCATATGTGTGTGTTTGTATATGTGCATAAAAAAGTTTTGCTTTGCACTAGAGGAAACAAAACATCAATAATAAATCTTTTACTTCTCTGGGATTACAAAGAAGCTTGTACAAAAACTAGTTAAAAGGAAGGAAAATTCTCAAAATGTATTTCAAAGAAGTTTTAAATAAACTCAGTATTAATATTTGATTTTCCAGAATTTTCTAAGAATTTTTATGCATAGTGTTCAAAGAGCATCTATCCAAAGATGGACTTGTCCACTGTTGGATAAGTAGTTAAATGTATAGTGTTTGCTATGCTAAGCTTGAGTCCTATTATGTTTTAAGTAAAGCTTACTCTGTTTCTACATTCAGTATGACAGTCACAGTAAGTTGCCTGTGTCATTCAGGCACAACAGTGATGGAATGCTCTGTACACATATTACTTGGTTACTCAAACTACATAAGGAACAAAAGATCAGCTTACATACTTGTAAAGTATTCAATATGCTGCAACAATCCTTGACAAAGATGAATGGTTAAATGTACAAAATACATGAAATCTGATATTTTGATAGGTAAGTTATGGGGAAGATTAAAACTTATTTGATAGTCATTTTTGTGGTTTTCAAAATCTGTGGGATAAAGAATGCATAATATACATAAATAAAAAGATTCAGAGAGTGCTAGAAGTTTTCCATTTTGTAAACCTTTCTCCTCATGGTTCTTATCAGTCTAAGGTGCTTAAGAAACTCGGAAATGAGTTAATCACAGTGAATTGCTCAATTAAAAAAATGTTATTCAAACATAATAGTTAACATCATTATGAATTCTAAAATAACTTTGTAATTACACTATTTCACTGGGTGCTAAACATATTAGAAATAACTCTAGTTTTAAAACTTTAATTACACAAATGAAGTTAAGGGTAAAGTCAAACTGAAAGTAACATTTTCCAAATACACACATATCTATTATTTATAAAAAAGTATGTTATTTTATGGAAAATACAATTCGGTATACTAACCAAAAGCCTAGTCAGTATGAGTATAGTGTAACAAAACAATCATTACAAAATTTAGTCTAAATACATGAACAACTATCATTTATCTGCAATATCTCCATCCTACCTTAACCATGCCTATTGAGCTGGCATTTAGTTCTGGTAATCCATGATTGGTTTTGTCCCCTCTTTCCCAGATACCATAGTCCTAAAGAAAATGTCAAATACTCTAAATAACAAACACACAACTGGCATTAACAACAACAACAACAAAAAAAAAATCTAATATCCAATATTACAAAACTGGTAGGGTGTCTATATAGTATTATGTCAATCCTGTGAAAAATTTATGTTAGTAAAACAGGAAGAAATTTGGATACAAAACTTACAGAACATGAAGGAGGTGTCATGTTAAAAATGTTATTGTTTTACACATGAGAATCTTGATCATAAAATTAACTGGATATCACATAAAATAATACCTAAAACTATAAGTTATGCCAACAGAAGACTTGTGGAAAAATTCAGTAATCCAAAAACTGCCAAACTAACAAATCTGATGTTAACCTGAAGTTCAACTGCTTTCTGATGACTTATGTTCTGAAGTAACTTGAAACTTTTAATATCAAATAAGGTGTGCGAGTGTTTCATTCAGAAACAAAAGTGAAACTAAAGAGGACAAGTGAGAGTGCCAGAACTTATTGTTCAATAATAACGGATCTTGAGATTACTTTACACAGTACTAGGCTTTTGTATTAGAATCTAGTAGTAGAAAAAAAAAGTGATATAGGAAATATTTCCAAACACAAGCAAATAATTACAACATACAGCAATCTGGAGAACAATGTTTTTAACAATGTAGTACCAACAATTTATTGATAGTTAATTATTAAACTATTATGTATATTAATTACAAACAAATATACATTATACACCTCAAAGCTCTCCTTAACACAACTGGGATAAAAATTTGAACCAAAAATACTTACAGGAACACAGTAGGCAGATTCAATGTAAAAAACAAGGTTCTGGATAAATGCTACTTCGTCTGTGTTGAAAATTATCTGCAATCCTGAATAAAAAATAAGCAAGAAAATACATTGAAAATCAAAAGCAAAAACATATTTAGCAAAAGCTAACTATCAACAGTTATGTTTTACATGTATATATCATAACACATATCATGCAGAGAGCCAAATCCACAAACTCATAATAATTCAAAATACTTATGAGTTGTTATACACATACTTCAGGATTGCAGGTTAATGTAAAAAAAATTGCAAAACTCTGATTGTCTCCTGTACATTTCAGACAACAAGAATAGCCATGATGACATGTTAATATCATTGTATCTCACAGACAATTTATCAAACTGAACAATTCACTTTCATAAAAATAATATACTGAATACAACAAGATGGTATTACTCAGTGTAAGAACTTAAGATGTTGGCTTTATGATCTAGGTCATATTCCCAATACTAGTATTATTAGAAATAGAGATGGAATTATGTGTAAAATCAATTAATCTTTCTCTTGCAGTTCTAAAAAACTGTATAACATGTAGCAAAAATTATATTGGGAAACAGAGAATTTAAAATTTAGAATAACTCATCATAACTTTCATGTTATAAGCCCCAGTCAGAGACTATCAACCTTGTGTACATGAGCATGGATCAAAGAGTGAATGCCAGAACCTTTAATAGAATGGCATTCAATATGGTATCCTGTATTTGATTTATTACTGATCTTTCATATATATTTTGTTGGTATTTATAAGTTACATGTGCTTATTTTTATTTTGATTAATATTATTTTATTAAATATTAAATACACATGTATTTTCTTAGATAGCTAATTTTCTATAAAACTTTAAAGTATTATGTTTTATTTTCTCATTAGGCTGGCTGAAGAACCAGAATGAAAACAAACAATAATTTAAACTTAGTGTGTGGTGAAGATTACAGTTTTAAATGAGCTAACAGAAGCCAATCATCCATGTAATGGTGTAAACACAACTCTTGAGCATGCAAAAGTTGGGCAAAGGCTTTAACCACCTGACAAAAGACATATGGAGCCAAAGCAAGCCTTAAGGGTAAGGTGTGAAACAGATATACAACCCCACAGTGGACAAACCAAAGATAGTATTTAGACTGATGAAAAACAGAAATATAGAGAGAAGCATTCCAAACATTTATTTTGGAGTAAAAACCTGAGAAATTTTTGTTGACAGTCTCAACAGTTCTCTGTGAGAGAAGAATCAATACCAGATTGATGCTGACTGTTAGTAGGATCTGAGGTAATGAGAAGAATATACACACAGAAGACAATGAGGGTGGGGAAATGAAAGAGATAATTCCTTCTGATAAAACCTGGATCACCCAAGGACTAAAAGTGTCCCATTGGTACTGTTGGTGACCATGAAACCTATGATAAGAAACATGATGAATAGTTAAACCCTTAGTTGTAGAAACAGGTAAGGGATAATAGGATACAGGATTGGAAACAGGAACAAGAGATGTGATGGCTCAGAATGAGAAAAATGAGCAACCAAGAATAACAGGATCAAATGTTGTCTTACAGCTTCCATGTGCAATTCCAAAGACTCAGGAATATCGCCAAACAGACAGATGGACTATCTGCAAGTCCCTAAGATAAGTAGATGGTACATGAATCTGTAACAAGGCAGCATCCCTTCCACTAATATACCAACAGCAAAGAAACCACATGTGAAGGGATAGAGCTGAAAAGGACAATCATGTCAATGTGGAAAGAATGAGGAAAACATATCCTCCAAAAACCTCTCAGGAGATCAGTGAAATGCTTCAGACAGAAAGTGTATGATGGGCATGTACCATACAAAAGCTGTAGGGTAAGAAGAAGCAGAAAAACTGTATGCGAGATAAATGGATAGAACTTTCAGGGTAAGCCCTACTAAACAGGCAAAAGTTACTTCAACTGCTGGGAGTTAAGAAAAGGTTTATCAGACTGATGATAAACCAAGCACATTGATCAAAAGCCCACAGAAAGTTAGACATGCCAGTACCCATTTTCAATTGAGAAACAAAATACTCTGAGGAAGGGCTGTCATGTAATATGAAGGGAACAGGATGATAAGAAACCAGGTAAAAGGATGAAACAGAACATACTTGAGAAATCATATCTACAAAGGATGAACTAAGCCTAAGATATTCTGCAGGGGAGGCTTTTGATCTTTCTAATAATAAACAGGTTCAGCAGATTAACAAGGAAGTCAAGCAATACTGGGAAAAGATCAACTCAAATCAATCAGTTACAGGTGAAAGCTTTACGCTTGAGGTTCTCCAACTGGAAGCTTGTGGAAGTACATTTCTTTTCAATTGGAAATATGTGGAATAAAATCTAAAGTGATGATGCAAACTTTGGAATTCATCAAATGGTGAAGAATTTTAAAAACATAAAAAAGACAAGTTATAGCACCAAAAATACAGAAAATAAATACTGGAAAATAAATTAAAATGAAACAATAACTTCACAGAGACTTTAAAGAAAACACGTGAAGAGAGCACAACCGAAAAACATCAGAACTAGATCATTACTGCCTAATGAGAAGTGATAGTTCAGTAGAATCAAACAGGGAGAGTCATGTGCTACACTCTTTATGACAGAGGGTGTCATCAAGTGATTTACATGCAAGATGCAGTTCAACAATTTGTTGTCCTGTGTTTTTTAAATCTAGTAAATAGTTACATTGTAACGTAGCTCTCATATCTTTATACAACTATACCATGAATTTTAAAGTAATGGTTATGGAAAAAACCAACTGAGAATCTGAGTCTTGTTATTACCACTTTGAAATCAACTTTCAATTTTCTTTGAAACTAACCTCAACTTACAATTTATTGTATAATTAACATTAACTACTATTTGCAAAGCACACAAGAGGGGAGAAACTCTTAAAACCATTAGACTGAAAAACTGCACTATGATACAAACCTGATGCAGTCATTTGAGCAAGTGTAAGGAGATAGAGGGAGGTAGCATCAAGCTGGAGATGTCCCCACTCTTTGTCTCCTACAACTGTAGCTCCAGTAACAGAACTGTATTTGGCATGGAAACAGTCTGTGGTTGCCTGAGTTTCCTTAAAACGTTCCAGTTTCTCTTTCTGCTTCATCATGGACATCAGCAACCCTCTCATCAGCTTCACACAACTCTAACAGTGTAAAAAGTTAATAAATAAAGAACACAATTTACATGTACAACAGCCTCTTTAAATTCAACCAACATAAATTTCAAAAAAATATTTACATACACAAAATTTTTATCATTTTTTCAACATTTACAAAAAGCACCCTCATTTGATTTGCTCAAAGAACTATCACACTTGTCCATAGAATGTTCAGTACATGATCTACCTTAACTAACATGTCAATATATCTAACTTGCAAATACCTAATTACAAAATCCTTAGAATCACTTAATTCTCTATATTTCCAGAGACAAAAGCTCAAACATATTTAAAAGCTATCAATCTAAAAAAAAAACATGTTCTTTACTGTACTTAGACCTTACACATCATTTTATACAATATAAAGATAAAAATATTTATCCTCTTCCTAACCAATTATACCCTTAACATCAAAATTATCCAGTTTTTCTTTGTATAACTTTTTTTTTCTCCCTCCTAGTTTGTATGACCTTCCTCAAGGTGGATTTTTAGCAAACAAATACAACAAATAATCCTCTACAAGTGCCTGTTTCAGTCTCTTGGAAACTGTAGTTAAATCCACCATTTCCAGAAGCTGTCACTCTTTATATCAACATGTATGGAAACAGAAAACTTTCTCAAGTTTGTCAACACATGTACGATCATCAGGATTAGTAGACATGACATTTATCATTTATCAAGCACATAAATATATCTAAAAAGATGACTGGAGTATGAAAAAAAAAAGGTCAAAGAAATCAAAATATTTTTTATTTAATTTTTTTTCTGATACTCTTCTGTACTGGTTTTGTTCTAGCTAAAACTGCCAATACAAATTTTTTAACTCAATAATATGAATATGGATCTTTCTCACCCATACATTTATCAATCTGAATCAACAATGAACAAGAAAAATAATTCTGAAATGAAAAAAAGTAAAGGACATAAAATAACATAAACCCTAATTACTAATTATTAAAAAATAATCAACAGAAACTAGACTTCTATAAAGCAGAGAAATTTTTTCTAATCAGCTAATAATGTATATTTTTAGAATGCTATACAGTTACACGTTATAAGCATCAAAGGTTGAAACTACCAAAAATATTAATTATACAAAACATTTTATATTTAAGAGTAATAAATAAATGTATTTTACTTAAAACTATAACAGGGGTAAGATAATATATTACATTAAACAGAAAGAAAATCAACAACAGGATAAATTATCAGTATAAAAACTAAAAAGTATGCAACTAATGAATAAGCCCTACTTCAGAATCAACAGCCCCTACAAAACTAATAAAAATGTTGACAAAACACAACTAGAGGAAAATCTAGAAAAAAAATCAGAATACCAACAGAAACACTTGAATTATTTACCAAACTTATCAACAAGTGATTAAGAGACTCTGATAAATAGGAGTTAGAAACAACATATTTTTGCTGAAAACTTTTTGCATGTTAAAACAACTAGAATATTGTAACCTTAATGTGATAAACAATTATGCCTTCACTCAAACAGCCAAAGTAAAAGAAAGATGCCATTCTAAGTGGGACTTTTATATATATATATAAAACAGTCTCTATTAAGCCCTTTCAAATGAACAAACATGGATTTCATTACATGGTGAAATTCATTTGCTTTTGTTAGCAGAAATGTTTTTGTTACAATCTGGTTTCTTATGTATGATGGTCTTGTGTTTCTTAAAACATGAGTATTTCTGGCATTCTGTTTCACCAATCTTAATCTTTTTTTGCATCTACAAGGTCACCTTGTAAACTACACTTTTCTGATACAGGGTGTTTGGAGAGTCACTGTGCACCTATATATTAACAGACATGTTTCAATATAGAATACAGGAGGTAAATATGAATGACAATTATAAACAATGTTGAAAGTGACCCCCGTTGGCATCAATACAGGCTTGGATCCTTCTTATTTTGTTTCTAAACAGTGCTATCAGTTGCTGGCTTGAAATAGACTGAATAAAATATGATTACAAAACTGCACAGTGACTTTCCAAACACCCTGTATATTAGAGGTATTCATGTTTTAAAGTTAATATGCAAAGGAGTGCTTGGTACAAAAAAATACATAACAACAGATACTGTTGTTATAATTGGAAGTGTTGTACATACCCTGCTTTTAACTCTTGAGTTTAAGACTAAGATTTTTTGCTGTTTCGTCATGTTACTGTTTTTCTTAGTTAAGTGTGTTAATGTTTGTAGAGATAACCCACTGATGAAATCTTAAATATGTCTTTAACCCCTTTGTGATGGGTCATCAAGTATCAAATTCCATGTCATCATGTTTATTAACTTGCATTCAAAGTTATTGAATAATTAATTTATGAATTTATGTCAATAAGTTTGGTATAAATTGTATATTATAATTCAAACTTTAGAACACACTTAAATATCAGTTTTTGTAAGTTATATAGTATGTTGAATGCTGCACTAGTTCAAATTAGACATTTGTGATGTTGTAGTACTGTGTACAGTTTCTTACAAATCATGAACTCAAATTACCAATACTGACAAGCTATAATATAAACTAAGAACCTCCTATCTTTTTATGTTGCTTAGATGTGGTTTATGTACCGAATCAAACAATGGTCCCATTCATCTCTTTCCATTATTGGAAACAGTCCCTTATATAGACATACCTCAATATATATGTGAATAACCAAATGACAGCTTAAAATGTCTCCCAATGGCTTTCTCAGTCATTTTAATTTGTTAAAAAGCTACCACATTCTTATGAACCAAGATTTCAAAGAGGTAGGTTGTGTCTCAAGTCTGAAAGAAGTTTCATATTTTTTTTGGATCTACATACAACTTAGTTACTGAGCTTAATAAATTATAGTGGATTTCTGTGGTACTGACATAGTAATGTATTATTTTCATTCAACTACAAATGTAAAATCTACAAAAATATTTTGGTTCATACCATCCACTTACTTAATTTTAAAAAGCTAAGCAACCTACATCTGGCAGCATCTGAGTGCAAAGGTCGTAACTAGAAGAGATGACCATTTGGTTTACTTCTTTATTTATTGTTCTGTACTTTAAGAAAAATAAGTTTAATAACTCATTTATAAATAGTAAAAAATTATGTACATATATCATATATAGTAATTAAAATGTAACTACATAATACAAAATACAAGCCCACTACAAGGTCAGTTTTATATATTATTGGATATGATGAGTGCACGTGCACCTCATAAATGCAAGTTATGCAATGTTAGCTAGGCACAAATGAAAGGTCAATATAGTAACAAATAAACATATATAAATATGTAGTTATTATGAGATTTAAGCTACTTAGACTAAACATTTGTATTTTTGTGTTATAATTTGTAGTAATTCTAGAATGAAAAATAGCATAATTTCTTTTTATTTCCTAACTTTTTGTGATGGTTATGAGGTCAGTCAAATTGATAGACCATATACAGTTTGGGTAGAGAAAATAACAGACAAAATATAGTGTCTTCCTGAAAATAAATGTTTGAAATGTATTAAGAAGATTTTAGAGATTACATAAAAACTATTCTTTGTCCCAAAAATCTCAAATATTATTTAACCATAACAGGAAAATCACTGTGCACTTGGACTAGTAATGAAACAGACTTAATATTTTCACAAAAAAAAAGTTACTAAATTCAAATTTTGTGAAGATACACTTTCTGCATCAAAGGTTATACTATAAACACTCAACTTGTACAAATGTTTATATGAACTTGTGTATATCATACACAGCCAGCTGCAAAAGAGTTGTCTCATTCATATGACTTGAGTTTTGTAAAAATAGGATCACATGAAAACAATCTTTAATGATGCCATCACTGAATGAAAATTCAAATGCCACTAATATCAAACATTAGGCACAATAGTTAAGGTTCCCTTTGTTTTTGATACTCCTGAATTTGCAGTTTTGATTTTTGTCTGGAATTTGGTGATTATCCCAATTTGATCTAATAGTTATGTTCATCAAAAATAAAGTTGTGGGATGATTTGATTTGTGTCTAGAATTTGGTGATTATCCCAATTTGATCTAATAGTTATGTTCATCAAAAATAAAGTTGTGGGATGAAGTGGTCTAGTAATATGTACATCATAGTTTTGCTCTTAAAATCATTTCTACTTCTTACAATTTCCTAGCACATATGTATTTTGCAAGATAAGTTCAATTCAGCATATGCTAGAACTTAAATAACTATCTTTTTATGGGAGAAAAAAAAATCTTGTGTTTTCTGTGACTAGAGTTTTTAGCTTTAGTTTGAAATGTGTGCTTTAAACTGCAGTAGCAATCCCTTAGTGACAAAAGTCACAAAAACATAGTTATCTCTACTGTTTCTCACCTGTTCTAACTCATAAGTTTTAGCCCGATCCTCATCCAAGTCAGCATTTTTTCTGTATGCTTGGGCTAGAGCCCATACAGCCATAATAGAATAAACATTATCTCGAACCCAGGCATGATCAGTATGTGTTCCACTTGGTAGAAGTCCAGTTACAGGATCCTGCAGAAAAAGCCACATTAGTATAGTATTATATACACAATCACTTCACTGAGTTTATCAATAAAAAAACAAAAAAAACTGTCATATACCACCAACACCTTTCAGAAACCTAATTATTTCAGATACAAACATTATGGCTAAACTTTGTTGCTAATTATGTCCAACTCAAAATGTTGTATTTTATCTCTTTTAAAGTCAAGGGCTCTTCACAAAGTATAGTGCACCAACATACTACTACATTTAAATTATCTGATATTACTACAAAGAGCATGGCAGAGATCGTATTAATTTGACTTAAAGACATAACTGGGATTTAAATATCACATTCCCAAAGAATTTAAACTTGCTTGTGAAATATCTTTTTACTTGGCTTTCCTAATTTGGAATGCATGTGCCATCCACATTTCTTTAGTTATGACCAATGAAAGTAAAGATATTGCATGTATTAAATAATAAAAAATTCATGGGGAATGTAATCTTCCCTCAAGTGAATGTAATTTTATTTATTTCCATCCCTGCATAATCACTAGCTCTCAATTAATTGAACATCTCTTGAGTTAATCTTGGATAGTACACCCATCACCATAATCTCCTAACTCATTGATGGTCAAATTCCATAATACATCAGCTACAACTTAATAATACACTTTATGATATCTTGTAGTTTATTCTGATTTAAGCCTACATTATTATCCTGGCAAAAGATGGTCCAAATTTTAATGATGTGATCAATTAGAATTAGAGCTAAATTAATTGATTGTCTATGAGTAGCAATCACAATGATTAGTGTCTCATAAACTAATGTCCTCAAAATAATCAAATTTATTTATATATCAGAACAGCTGGTGTGGGTATTAACACTTACTGATAAGCATTGAATAACGTTTCGACCTTCCTTGGTATTCTTCAGGTTAACAAAGAGAGAGTTTGCAACTGTTGTTCTCTGTTTCTCAATAAAAGTGTTAATATCCATATCAGCTGTTCCGAGATACATTTTCATTTCAAGTGGGTTTCACGTAATCAATAATCAAATTTGTTGTTTAAAATTAATCCAACAACTACTGACTGATTATTGAAAATTACAATGAAATAATCAACTAAATTAGTTGTTTTGATTATTTCTAAAATCAATCAAAAATAAATCAACTGTAACAAAAATAATCAACTAATTAAAATCAGGGTTTCCAATTACCTACTGTTTTTGATTATAATCACTATCCAAACAACTGAAATATTGCCATTATGTTTTTTCATAATTAAGCATAAAGTTACATAATTTGAAGAAGAGTGTCTTGTGATTTGAAGGTCTCAATTTTAGTTTCTTTTCTTGTTTGGTTATTAATAAAGAATGCAATTTATATGTAAAATAATCTTTTAAATTAATATAATATAGGTTTCAGACAAATACATAAACAAAACCTTGCATTTGTCATTTCCAATATCATTTTTCCAACACAAACTAACAGCATCCTCATTTGATTCATTCAAAAAACTATCACTATTTTCCATACTAAACTCATTACATGACCCACCCTATATAAACATGTCAATATACCTAATTTGTGAATCCGTAAGTATAAAATCTTCAGAATTCTTTCATTTCCTGTATTTCTGAAGAGTCAAAAGCTGAAATATTTTCTTTACTGTCCTGAAGTCTTCCATCATTTTACTCAAAATAAACATCAAAATATTTCCCCTCTTCCTAACCAATTATAACAATTTTTTTCACTCTTTCCAAATGGGCAGTTTATGCTATGCCCACCATAGGTATTGAAATCAGATTTTTAGCATTATAAGCACCCTTAATGAGCCACTATGGTGGAACCTCAAGTTTGACTCTCATTGCCACTAAACTTTTTCACTTTATCTTTATTATTTCAAAGCTGCAAAGGATATCTGCCATTTTCACTAATTTTAAGCTGCTAACACGGTGGAAGATAACTAGCTAGCAACACCCGCCACCAAATAATTAGCTAAAAGTGTTAAACTGTAAACTAAACTTGCACTTTCTTTTTACATTGTTTTGTGTTTGTAACTTATAACTGGGTAACTATTTTTTAATGCTATATAGACAAGAGTAGTTCTAGATGGGGAAATCTAAGAATCTAAAGCCTCACCATTTCTTCAAGAAGTAAATAGCTCTATTCTTTAACTCTTAAACAGTAGAATGTTAAAGGTAGCAGCATCAAATGATGATGGCAGCTGTTTAAGGGTTAACCTTGTGTAGCAAGAATAGATGCAAGGAACAAATCCCTCCACTATTTTTGTGTTTTTCAGAAATTAACAATTATATGTATTATTTAATGTTATATAAATATACACATAAGTAATATAAAACACCAGACATTTTAAACAACATTATAGTGTACAAAAAAAAAAAGAGAGAGACAAATTTCCATTACAAAGACATAGTAGAAAATTGCCACCACATATAGTAGTTACAGCCAAAGGTTTTGGATCACCCTAGAGCATTAGGAGCTGAGGGGCAGAGTAATCCTTTATATTCCTTCATGCAGACTTTAAACAACACATACTTCAACAGGTTTTGCTTGACTTTATGCAGCAAAATTAGATAACTCTAGGATGATTTAAAACTGTTGTAAGTTAAATGTTATTAAGTATGATTAATATGAATCATTTCTAACCAAGTTAACAATAATATTGCACTTTGCTTCCAACTTACTAAAATCAATGTGACAAATAACTGAAGCTTAATAAAATTCAATAAGCAGTATTTATTACAATGATATAACATCACTTAACACAAAACAAAATTACAGTATTTCAGACTAATGATACTCATTGACACTGTGACAGTTTTGCTAAATATAAACTTAGTTTACACTTTCACTGCAACTGGGATGTATGTTCCCAATGCTCCCACCCCCTCATGCTGTGATTGGGATGAAAGTTTCCCACTGTCATTCAAAATTGCAATACATAATGTACGTCAGTAAAATAAGTTGGAAAGCATATACATGGTTCCATCAACGATTCCTACTTAGCCCTTCAGTAACTAAAAGGGTGCCCCAGAAGAATGTACAACTAGTGTCAACCATGCCCACACTAATAGAGTGGCAAGTTGCAACCCTAATTACTATGTAAACATGTTTAATGAATTTCACTCAGATATCTTGGATGGTAAGAGTGAGTCAAGTAGTGTTAAAATATGTGATGAAGAGGTAATAAGACAAGAGGATGTTTGCTCTCCACCTTGTGATGATAGTCAAAATGATGAACTTGGATCCAGCAAAGGATGACATAAACAGCATCGACAGTCGGAAACATTCATCTCAGTTGAATTCAGAGATATACATCCCAGCTAAATTTGAAGTGGCTTAAACTTGGTTACAGAAAATAAAACAAAACCTACCTGATGTTCAAGTATTGTTCTATATACTATACGTTGATAATAGTCAAGCCTAACGCCTGAATTACTTCTACTTCTCATTTTCACGTTCAATGTTTAATTATGTATATATATAAAACTTATTACAATGAAAATTTATTATTTTATTGTTGTACTACGTTGTAGCATAGAGTAACTTAAAATAAAACAAGCGTTAGGCCTATTGTTGTAAACCGCGCTATTTGCATTTATAATTCTAAATTCTGCAGTCATCAGTAAACCATACTGTAGTAGTCACGTTGTTGGTATTGTTCGAAATAAAGCTATTAATATTTTCATAAAATATTCACGTAAATGTTTAGTACTTCAGGAAAAAACTTTATCTAAATATAAATTCATTCTTTTTCTAAACGGATACTTTTAATACACTCTCCAGATCTTGAAGACCCAAAGCGACCTCTTATATTTTATTTTGATTTGAAATTCAGTTCAAAGGAATTTCGGTATTATTATAACGTTTTAATTATGTAAATTTTGAAAGATACCTTTCAAACGTTTGTAGTATTCAACATACATTAAAACTTTTTAATAATTTCAAATAAAATAACTTGAGACGTGTACAAAAATGTAGCTTGAAAACGTAATACTTACCATAACCTTTTGAGTTTTCACTTTCATGTTTTGATGATGTTAATCTATTAACATTATGTGTCTAGGTTCGCAGTTATTGTTCAAATTCTAAAAAAAAAAACTGTCGTTTAAAATTTTTTATTGTTAAATAGTTGCGATATCCAGATATAATGATTTTCAACAGTAAATTTGTAAGAGCAAATTCAGTATGTCACGAGAAGACTGAAAAGAAATGTTTTCTGCGGAACAAATCAAACACAGGTCAGTGAAATAGAAAAGAATAAACATAGTTGTCAGAAGAAATCAACAAAAAACATAATTTTGCTTCTAGTGAAACAATAAAATAGACAACTTTCAAGCTTCAGGAACTTTTACACTTTTATACCCATTCAACCAATTCCTTTGTTACATTTATTTGGTTGCTGGAGAAAGTGAGCAAAGTGTTATCACTTGAAGGAAATAGGACTGCATGAATAGTGTTTCCAAACTAAGTCCAAGCAAAACATTGCTTTTTTCTGCCATAAAGAGTCAATAGAGTAAACTTTTACAAAATAATATAATCAATAGTTTCATTATATAAAGTTACACTATCCAGAGATCACTCTGGTGTTATACTCTATAGGTATTATTTTTGTCGTTCATTTTAATTCAAATTTTAACTAGTTATACGTTTCTTCTTTTATACTTTGCAGCCTTTGACAAAGGACAGTCTATCAGTCTAAAATCTAGATACAAAGTAAATCGTTTTGTTTTGTATGAAAGATAAAGTGTGTTTTACAAACATTTATACATAATAACGAAATCCACATATAACTCATTATAACACTCTCATAGTTCTGGTTGGCTCCATTCTTTGAATCACAATCTTGTATATTTATGTGTAATTAGGTTATCTCTAATTGAATTCAATGTACCTCTTTTCTTTAAATCTGAGTGTTGATTAAGCAAAATTCATCTACACAATGATTTGTAGCGAGTGAAAGTGCAGGTCGAAAATTAGAAAGTACGCACCACGATGCCTTTAAATAATTTACACGCGCATTATTTATTGATGCACAGTTTTGTTGTTGTTGTTTCATTAACGTATTTACCTCTACACCCGCATTTAAAGCTGCATTTTTTCGTTTTGTCTGGTAGTGTGTTTTATTTGCCAGATGTTTAACATTTCTTTAAATATTTATTTTATTAAAAATTAATTCCATGGTTTCTTTGTGACTTCATATGAGAATTAACAACAATCCAGATAACAAACAAATAGCAGTTATTATTCAATTTTCATGTGTGTTTGATATCAAATGTTTTAAACAGTGATGTAGTGATAAATTTTATAGTGAGGGTCCCCTGCTAAAATTTTTTTTCAAGGTAAGATATCATAACCAAAGTAAAAAGTTAATTTGCATTTTAATAAGTCCATTTATAACTAAAACTATGTAAAACTAATCATTTGAGACAATTGTTTTATCATCAGTGACACATTTATAGGTAAACAATTCTCCTGGATTTAGGTTCATTGGTGGCTCAGTGATAAGTTTGAAGACTAACAACACTAGAATCCAGGTTTCGCTACAGTATAGATGACTTGTGTAGCTTTTGGCTTAAAAGTAAATAAACAAAATATTTATGCTTATTTTTAGACACACAATGAAAAGGATGTGTGTGAATATTTCATTATTTATTTGAATCTAGTGAACTTTGAGAAGTGTGAAAAAGAATAGTATTTTTTCAGAGTGGTACAAAGTTTATTTTTTCCGCGGTAGTACTTTAGAGGAATATACATATGTGCCCATGGCAATGAAATATTTAATAATGTTCAAATTTATATTATAAAAGTTATACTGTACTACAGAAATTTTATGACTTGATTAGAAAGATTACCAAATTTATTAGCTTTGTTTTGTTTCCCCAATAAAAGGTCGCTTATTGGGTTGATTATTTTAAAATTATCTTCAAGGCCAGTAGCTCAAAGTATCATTTGATAACAGCATCAATGTAGTTGTTGGTCTGAGATGTGACACTTTGATGTTAACCAGCCATGGTCTGGTAGTTAGCGCGTTCGACTTTCAATAGGTGGGTTGCAGGATCGGTACCCGTCGCTGAATATGATCCC
The DNA here is from genome assembly GCF_004210375.1 of Tachypleus tridentatus. Taxonomy (NCBI): domain Eukaryota; kingdom Metazoa; phylum Arthropoda; class Merostomata; order Xiphosura; family Limulidae; genus Tachypleus; species Tachypleus tridentatus. The sequence goes on from NC_134833.1 coordinate 102,653,986, forward strand.
CTTTTCAGCCATGGAAGAGTTATAATACGGCAAAATATCCCACTATTCCTTGGTAAAAAGTATTTCATCAGTTGGAGCAATAGATGTTATTGGCGGCTAGAGTAGATAGCTGTCGAGTAGCTTTGAGCTAAATTCAACAAATAAACTATTATTTTACAAGTGAGTAAGACACATACAATAGTGTTATTAAAATATAGCCCAACTGACTTACACGGAATTTTTTGCTGCTGATTCAAAGGTTTAAAGACTTTAGGTCGATGTAAGATTTCTGTGTACTTTGGAATTTTTAGTAAAATTCGTAAACTTATCACATTTCTTTCATTTCATGATAAGATGCGCGGAGAGAGCTGGGGTTGTCAGCCCTTGCCTTCCTGCTTTTATGCCCCAAAGAGTGCTATTTTTTCCTCATTTATAAAAAAAATTGTCAAAACTACGAAAATGTAACCTGGTTTCACGCCTTGCTTGTTTCGAATTATTAGGAGAAAAAAGAATATTTCGAATTTAAATAAATTTAAAACAGGGTATTTTAGGATTTTACATTAAAAATAGTTTGTTTTTAATTTCGCGCAAAGCCACACAAAGGCTATCTTCACTAGCCGTCCATAATTTAATGGTGTAAGACTAGAGGAAAGGCAGTTAATCATTACCGCCAACTCTTAGGCTAACCTTTTACCATCTAATAGTGGGATTGACCATCACATTATAACGCCCCCACGGCTGAAAGGGCGAAATGTGTGGTGGGATGGGGGATTCGAGCCCGCGCCCCTCGGATTACGAGTTGAGTGCCTTTACCACCTGGCCATGTCGGGCCGATTGAAAAATAAACAACATCGAACAATAATTGTAATATGCAAATAAATGTTAATATGGAAAAAAAAATATTTAGCGTTATATCATAAAAGTGTTAATAATATCAATTAAATAGTAGTAAAAGAGGATCTGATTGCTTCTTTCGGATTTTATCTTACATATGCCAGTACCCATAGGCCTGAATGACTGTTTTACGATGCTTGAAAAGTACTTTCTTTTTGTTAATGAGTCCGTGTCCGTTTGATGTTTTCTTCATATCATGAAGAATCCCACCACACATTTCGCCCTTTCAGCCGTGGGGACGTTATAATGTGACGGTCAATCCCACTATTCGTTGGTAAAATAGTAGCCCAAGAGTTGGCGGTGGGTGGTGATGACTAACTGCCTTCCCTCTAGTCTTACACTGCTAAATTAGGGACGGCTAGCACAGATAGCCCTCGAGTAGCTTTGTGCGAAATTCCAAAACAAACAAGTATTTGGCTTAACGGATTTTTGTATAAGTTGTTCACCGTGCCTTATAAATAAGTTGGGTATAATTAAAACAAGAATGTCTATTTTTTAATTGTTTCAGTTTTATCAAGGCTATTTTTACGCTCTTAGTACTTTTGCCGTACTTTCTGATCGTCGCTGTGACACGTGGCTTGCTCACTTACTCATTGTTCAATGATCATACATAGAAACATAATAAAAACTTGGAACTGCAGAAATAATTTGATTTATAACAACTATAATGAGAAGACGCTTTTGTCAAGGACTTTAGTAACGAAAATTAATTACCTCGAGCTGCTATAGCATGTGTAATAGAAATTTTATTAATTGGAAGAAACTGTTAAGTTTTCAATTCTTGAAGAGAAGGCCCAACACTTATCAGGCAATGACTGGCTGGTTCAAATTATAAGAGTTATTTTAATTTCAATAATAATCACCCTTGTGAAAATCAGAGGTTTGTGTCATACACCGTACTCGTGCTGAACACACATCATTACGTTTAAGTCGTGGATAATCTGTTAAAATAAAACCATAAGCATCAGAATATTTAAAAAATATTTATCATAATGAACAAAATACCAGTAACAAGTAGAAACCGCGATAATAATGGTAGTAGATATATTTAAAGATACACAGTAATTGTTAGAATTTAATCTAAAGCAAGGGCAAAACAATTTTTTTTTCAAGTTAAGAGCTATCACTAGTTGTGAAACTCTAAACTACACAAAGAAAACAGCAACAAACGAGTTGATTCCTGTTGGTGGACTCAGCAGAGAGTCTGATATGGCTTTGCTATAAGAAAACACACACACAAACGAGATCCACTAATGTATTCGAGATTTGTAGGGACAACTGGTGGAGAAGTTGTAAAACACCGCTGACGGCGTACACCTCGTCAGTATGGGGCTACTTTCCATGATTATTTTGAAAAAAAGACTTTAAGTCGTATTCTCAAGCAAAATGCCAAAAGTGCCGTTTGTATAAAAACTAGATTCCTCGTGAAAAAAATCATAATCGGTTGTGGTCATTCGTGTAGAAACGATACTTTGTAACAAGAGACTTATTCATTACAATTATAGAGTAAACCCAAATTTAGGTAAATTAATTGAGTTTAAACTAAGAATAACCAGAATGTTCACGTGAAGTAAAGTGTAAAGCAATCTTTATCGAAATGCAAAAACACAGTGTATGTGTTTGCATCAAGATATTCGACTGTCGTCTTCTACTGAACCTCTGAATAAGTCAGCAGTTGTTGTCTGTTAGGATATTTTTCTGCTAACTAACTCACTTTTAAAATTAAGTTAAACTATGTCAGTCCAATGCTCTATATTAAATAGGAGCATTTGGATTTATCCATAATGACTAGTATTATATCTATGACTGGTCATTTTCTTATTACATAATTAAGAATTTAAGCATAAATATCGTTTACTTTAGCAGTGAAGAACATTGCTACTATCAGTTATTTTCACTTTGTTCGCTATGCCTGTAACTATTCCAGTATACAGACTGGATTAGTAATTGTCAATAATTACAAATAAGCCCTCGGACTTTATTCCTTGTCGTGTAGATCATTGCCCATGCTAATTTTGCGAGCTTTCTGTGCAGTAAACAACTTATTTCGTGCATTACTTCTGTAACCACAGAACATCACTTGTGTACATGGAATTGCTATCAATATCTTTGCTGCGTATATACAGTCTGATTCACCTGAGGTCAGTTTGAGTGACATTAGATAACTTTACCCGAAATATCAGTTCACTCAAGTACAAACAAACCTGATGAACACATTGTACAGTATTTCCACTTCAAAGACGCCGATTTCAGGTATAAGGTTAAAAATTACTACTTTATTAGTCTGAGCTGAAAAATATTCTCCTGTAATGCGTTGTATATCACCCGTTTATGGACCTATGGGCAAGTTTAGTAAGTTGAATTTTAAATTTTAAAATTAGGGATGGCTGACAATGGCATAATGGCAACGAGGAGAGGAAATTTGTAATACACAATGATTCTAAGTATTTTCTTCCCAAGGTATTTAACTCTACGTTTGTTTAGAATTTTCCAAATTTTTATACATTTACGTACATGTAGGCTTAATGTAGAACTTTGCTCAAGGAGGTGGTTAAGGTCCTTTTCCTCTATTGTTGTGTATCATCTTCCTATGCTAACATGTGTGCTTTCTCTTAGGAAATATTACTTGTTTAATACGTTTGCGTGTGACACATTCTTGGCCTGTTTTGACGTTTCTTTCTGTATCTCATTGCCTAAAGTTAAATTTAATGTTATACAAACTGAAGTACCTGTCTTTTGTTCAGGTTATGAACTTAAAAAAATGTGTGGGGTGGGTGTGGATCTATTATAAATAACACAAAAATCCTCACTTTTAAATAATTAATTTATAACATAACATATTATTACAGTATTCATTAGTACCTTACCATATATTTTGTATAAGCTTTCAGAATTCACTATGTATATATTTAAAACATGGTATACGCTGTGCTATGGTCATGCTGACTTTGTAAGAAGAGGTTGTAGCCAAAGTAATGGTGGTAGGGGTGCTTTCTGTTACCTGCTTTCAACACCCAGTTCTTAATTTTTTCCATACTGTTTCACGTTATAACTTAATTAACGGTCCTTGACCGCAGAAGTATCTTATGAGCCAAAGTTGCAAAGTAGCGGGTCAAAGCAGGAACCAGGTATAACACAAGAGACAGCTCCTCCCGTCAGCCTTTTAGTGGCTGTTGGAGTAGAAACTTCACCCGAGTTTCTGTATTATTCCAATAGTGGCGGCTGTTTTCTATTGCATTCTTCTATAGAGAAGTTTTTTCGCGCTCTCTAAGAGATATAAGAAATTTGTGTTTCCTTCCACCACACTGTATGCATGTCGTATTATAGAAAATTTGATAGCTTTTAATTTCATGTCAGGACATGGTGCCATCTATCTATGTAGTTAGCGTTAATTTATGTCAAAAATAATAAATGCTGAGTAACAACAATAATGAGGTAGAGATGATTATTAACCCTATAATAACCTACCCAAAATATTATCCCACAAAGTTTGGCTGAGATTGGCTTGGCGACATAGGTGTAGTTAGATAACGGACAGAGAAACACTCAGACGTTTTTGTGCTTTATGTATATAGATGTGAACAACCATATATCTAGCTTTAATCTTATTGTGTAGAACAGTGTTCTGTAATAATTAAAATGTATGATTTTTATTTGATGCATTATTGAGATTTTGATATATAATGATCTTTATAAACCTTAAAAAAATGATGGAGGTATTTAGTCATATAAAATTGCTGAGAAATGTAACAACAGGAAGATTTTGAGAACCATATAAGAAAATAATTATTGTACATGAGGTAAATTTAAGTATTTGAATTTTATATGCCATGAAAATAAATTTTGTATGTTTCTTCCATTTTCACCTCAACTCGAGAGCAAATTTAACCAATGTAAGAAATATCCTAATTTATCAAGTAAGATAAAAGCAACATTCTTAAATTAATTAATAACCCAAGGATCCCCTGAAGGTAGGAGTGCCCATGCTCTTGTGGCAGTATTGGTATCGCACCGATTTTCTTATGACTGGAAAGAAAGCATATAATTTCAAATTATTTTGTTGTTAAGAAACTTAAACAGCGGCATCTGGAATTATCAGAGAAGTTCAGTAAAATGTGTTTATGGTATGATTGTTTTTAGGCGTGTGTGTGTATAGATATCAGATTTCGTAACTTATTTTTGTTGGGTATTTGAACTATTTCGTTTTAGTATCTTGTCCCAAAAAAGAATAAAAATGACCCTGAAATAGAGTACATTTCCATTATTCTAAACTGTTTTCTTTTAATTTAAAAACAAAAGTAATTTAGCAATTAAATGTGACTTAATTATTATCTTCTACAAATCAAGGTATGCAGTTAGCCTTTAATTAAGTCATTACAGATTTATTAACAAAAGAAAGAAGGAAGTGAATCATTACCTAAAATTAGTTTTGATCCAATTTTTGTTTTCTTGATGGGTACCATTAACCAGCGTAATAAAATAATTAAGTTTTAACTTGTTGAGAGGCAATTGTTTCAATCTATTTGATCTGTGTTGTCTATTCTGAAAATGTAAGTGTTAATAGTTTTATTTTGAGATTAATTTCTTTAGAAACTAAATTTCTTTTCATTCGTTGCTTTGCTTTTTCTCGTGATTGAAGCCATCAGTTTTTACCTTCTATTTGCCGCAGAATCCTTCGGATATTTCTTCTACATCTTATGACGTTAAAATCACCTCAAAACAATACCTGTTTATTCTTTGTAATTAAATTCTAAATTAATTTCAATCCTAATTAATAAATTACCACGGATGAAGCGATGGGGATGTTAACATCTCTGAACACTCCAGTCTGAGAAAGTTTTTAAAAATTAAATCGCTGCTATGTTTTTATTTATTTGTTATGAGTTTAATTACTGATTATAAGTTTGCGAATGATTGCACCAGCAGTCGAAATGTATTTGTATTTAAAATATTATTCCTTACTGTTACATGTAATGAAATAATTTCAGCTTCTATGTACTTACTTGACAGAGGCTGCTATGCGAGAAAAGACACCAGGGTTTGCAGTTGTATCAGTGGCACAAGGTTGCCAGTACCAGTACGCGAGCATCTCTAATCATGCGACTTGAACAGTTGAAATTTCAACTACTCTTCCCAGTGTGTTTTCAGCAGAAATGTTTTTCACATTAGACCAATTGTCAATTATCTGTAAGCTCACGTGACAACACTGTGGAAATGAATAAATTGAGCTCCAGGCTTTATAATTGTTATAAATTTAATGGTAGTCGGTATTAGATAAATTTTTAGTAAATTGTAAATTAGGGCTTGTCAGAGGCAGGTGTTCACAGTGGTTTCTGAATCTTCATTGATTTCTCTTTGTACTAGTGAAAAGTGAATAATATAAACATATAGCTTTAGAATATCGACGACAAAATTATAGAGAATGTACTAGTGAAAAGTGAATAATATAAACATATAGCTTTAGAATATCGACGACAAAATTATAGAGAATATTTTATGTTGCATTTTGTAGCTTTCTAGAGAGTGAACAAAAACATCTAGAAGAGGAGACGGCTCAAGAACAAATATCCATATTCTTACACTAAAGAAATTTGAAGTTATTTTCAAATATTTCCTTATACAATTAAGAACTTAAAACTTATATAGTTAAGTAGTTTAATTTCGGACGTAATTCATTAAAACGTAGTAAAATGCTCAGTTGTTAAGGGTTAACCAAGTACACTGCCGCCTAACGTACAACCAGTCACGTAGGTACATTCACATTCTCTTTTAGGGCGTGGGAGTCACCAGTTTTCCATAATTCATGCTGTTGCCGATTTTCACGGGCTAGATTCGCTTGCAGACTGAAGTACGAACTTAAACTACAACATCAAATAATTATAAATCTGTGAAAGCAAAGTTGAGATACCAGAGATGGGACATGTGGTCACACCTATTATTCTTAAGAAATGATATATTATAAACCAGTACCAGCACCACCAGTACTGGTACCGACTGCAAACATTAGTTTCAACTATGTATTCCCACAATTCTACTTTTCAAGGAACAATCTTTTCTAGTTTTAATCCATTTTCCAATTATTTCAAATTGCTGTAAATAAAGTCTATTTTCAGTGTCTTATTTTATGACTTTAGTAATTAGGAATATGCTGCTTTCTTAGCCAAGTTTTCAGTCCCCCTCATTATAACTCTTAAAGTTAATCCTCATTAATTGTGTGTATGTTTTTTCTTTTAGCAAATCCACATCAAGCTATCTGTTGTATCCACTGAGGAGAATCGAACCCCTAATTTTAGCGTTGTAAATCTGTAGATTTACCGCTGTATCAGCAGGAGACTCTCATTAATTGAGGCCTTAAAAATTCTATAAGTAAACCCTAGATTTTCCAGAAGGTAAGATTATCAAAATTTGTTTATGCTATCGATACTTGGTTATGTGTTATTTTTAAATTTGTTTGTCCAACGACAACTGATTTGTTGTTTATTCTTAATGAATAGTCAGCTTAATAGAATTGGTTCAAAATTGCACGGATTTGTCGAAAATATTTTAAGAAATCTGTTAATTGGCTAACAACCTAGCTTGAACACTTTTCACAGCTCTTTCTTCTGTTTTAAATGACTCCGCGGTGGTGGTTGAACATCCAATTTCTCTAATAAAGCTTTTGTTTAGAGATTTATAATTGAAAACTTTAAATGTTTACATTGTCTAGTGTGAGAGATTAAGCTGAGGTGTAGTAAGCAATAATCATTGTGTAAAATCATAAAACTAGACTAGTAATTATTAACCTCATTTTCTCTAGAAAGTTGGATTGAATAACTCACTCAGGAAAAGTAGCTTGATATCTTTATTTGTAATTAATATATAGATATTTCACAATTTTATTGTATATGTGCCTCCATTTGTTTGATTTTTTTTGTTTTACGTGGCCAGGAAGTTGTACTTAATTTTTACTTACATTATACTTTCATTCATACATTTTTCTAAAGTAAGACTGGTAATATGAGGGTCGCGGATTTGAATCCCCGTCACACCTAACATGCTCGTCTTTTCAGCCGTGAGAGCATTATAATGTGATGGTTAATTCCACTATTCGTTGGTAAGAGAGCAGTCCAAGAGTTGGATGCGGGTGGTGATGACTAGGTGCCTTCCTCCTAGTCTTGCACTGCTAAATTATGGACGGCTAGCGTAGATAGCCCTCATGTAGTTTTGCGCGAAATTAAAAAACAAAAACAAGCTAAAGTAAGAATTAAAGGTACATTTATTTAATTATAAAGAGCCACAAGAAGTTGTAAGTTATCTAATGTGTACACAGAAATAAAAGTGTCAAAGTTTTGGTTCAAATCAATGCTACTAATTATATTTGTCTGTTAACTATGCAATTAATAAGAAAAGGAAGGTTGTGTAGGCTGAGACAATGGTTTCCTGTAGCGAACTAACACAAATTCAACTACGAGAGTTCCAAAACTCAGAAAGAGACTGACGGAAATTATGCTAAATGGTAGTATTGCTTCCTTCATGTTTACTGGCTCACTCTTCTGCTGTTGAACTTTGATTGGTTTATTTTGTGGGATCAGTTTTGACCAGAGTCTAGCTGTAACTCCCGCCTCCTTCATCAACTGTAAACTGTACCAAGAAGTAGCAGTTAGTTTAGATAGAAATAATAAATACAATTTAGGGTATATAAGCACTTTATTCTACGTAATTTTACTTTATCATGAGTATTTGTTACAAATAAAAGTGTAGTGCCTGAGCAAAATAAGACAAAAAATGTTTCACTTCCTTAAAATGATTTGAATTTTTTTTTTCAAATTAACCTAAAGAACGTAACTTTTGACATGTCCTAACGACATTAGAATAAAAATAATAAATAAATGTTTTTACAATAAAATATTGGGATGAGTGTGTTTTCCTATAAGGAAAAGTTACATCAAGTAACCTACATTAATTTAAATGCGAATACTTGGCCAAAAGTGGAATGTTTTGGTTTGGTGAATAACATTTAACAGTGTTAACAGATTTTTGTGAAATTTTGCACCACTTAAACAGTTGCTGTATTACTGAGCTTAAAATTATCGCAGATCAGTTATGATAGTATTTTGAGCTTCATCTCATTGAAGAATTGCAATAATAGATACTTATTTCAATTCACTTATTCATTTATAACTGGATGTGAAAAAAAAAACACAGTGACCAAAGCACCAGTAGTCGTTTTGCACTAGTATAACTAAGTCATTAAAGCTTGAACTAATCAAAGTCAACTGTGTGCAAACTGTTAAGTTCTAGGTTTGATATGCTATTAATTGTAGCTTTGTTGTACTCGTTTGTTCGGTATAACTCACGTATAAACACTAAAGCTTTACTATCAAGTCCATTCAAGATGAATCGGTTATAAGAACATAAGAAAGATCATTCTGATAGGCCGTTACAAAACAATATTGCGTGAAGACATAATCACATACTGTTATCGTACTAAAAATCTAATTAAACGGTGTAGTAGTGTAGCATACTTGTTTTCTTTAAACGTTGATTCTTTAAACTCGTGACCCGCCTGAGTAGTCGAGCATTTTTGGAATCTTTTCTCAATGGAAGGGGGAGAGTTTTGCTGTTTTAATATATTTCATTAAAATATAGTAATTTACTTATATACGTTGTTTGTTCAAAAATATTTTAAGATAATTATCTTAGACTTGAAATTTTGGCTTACTCTACCCTATTTCGCGACTCACAGATCAGTCACATATGGTAATAGCAGAACCTTGTATAACTGAGTTTTCGAGGATAATGAACAACTAAATACAAGTTAATGTTGCAATATAGCATAATACCATATACATTATTTGTTACTTATATTAACAAAATGGCATGTTACTATTTGTTTTTCACGACAAGATAATTCCTTATCTACCATCGAACAATTTCTTCTTTAAAAGGTGAATTCTTGGGCATGACGAAGTGGCCATCCTCTCTGATCATAGGTCCAATCACAGTGATGGTTCTGAAGGCGGGGTCTTTATCTACTTTGTATATTCCAGTATAAGTAGATGAAAAGTAGACATGTTTTTCTTCAGAATTGAGAACTACATTGAGCCCTTCATTAAATGATGAGACAAATTTAATTTTTCCATCTTTTTCTCTTTTCCGAAGTTTAACAGCTGTGGTCAGATTGCCTTTCTTGAGGATAGGATAAATAAAAAACGGTTTAACTGATGTTTAACTCCATTATGAACAAAAAGACTTAAGAATAACACTAAGAGGTGAGTTTGTAACCGATGGTGAAAAACGACAACCAATAGTAATTTATCTTTTATTTCCGTTTTAAACTTTATCTTCGAGTGAAAGCCACAATAAACAAAACTACCAAGACAACTTTAAGATATATTTCATTCCTTACAATTATGTAGGCTAAGTTAAAGAAAAGACTATATAAATTTTTAATTTGGCTTTTCTTAAAATCTGAAATAAATTTTATGACGTACCCACATTGTTTTGTGCATGAAACCATGTTTAACAAGTGTCATTGTATAATCATTATTCTCCAAAAGTTCTTCGAATGTCTCGAACGGTTGATGATACGTCGTCACAGCCTTCAGTGACGTAGACTTAGTGGAGAAACTGAGGAACATGATTAAACTGAATACCCATATCCACCAGAGGGCAATTCTGTTGCTGAATCGAATAGGTTTACTCTCATTACCTTAAAAAGTGAGTAAATATATATAAATAACATTTATTTTAGTATGCATATATATTAAATGTAATGTAAATATGGTAGAAAATATATATCAGACAATTATGTTTTTGTTATATATCAGTATTTTGTCTTTCTCTTGTTATTGGCTAATAATGCGGATTAAAGAATCGTATGTAAAACAACTTTCAAACATATTCTTACAATTACTACCTATATTTTCTGTTATAAGGAGTCTGTAAAGTTACCATTCAGAGATCAGCTGTACCTGTTTTAAATAAAATGCGAAAATTACTTTTTTAATGGTTTGAGATTTATCCAAAATCATGTATACAGTTTTTGAATAATTACAGTATATTACCCCTAAAATTATGTTGGAGGATCGATATGGACCCCACCAGCTTTGTAAACACATTTTAAAAATATTTCTTTGTTCGTGTTTTTATTACTTTGTTGGTCACATGATCCCTGATATTACAGTAGTCGTGCACACACAGAATTAAGCAAAATACACCCAACATTTCACGTAATCCCAAATAAATACCGTTTTTGAGATCCTCTATGTATTTTGTACAGAAAATGAGTAATCTCACCCGGTTTTCTTTGTCAGTTCTCTGAAACACGGTGTTGTAACAGGCAAAAAATATATGATTACTCATCATTATACGATATATGTATTCCCACAGAACTGTTTCATTGATTAGTCTCGTTATAAGAAACCTCTTAAAGATAACACGAACCGTGAGTCATTAAAAACAAATATATGTCGCCAGAAGAAGAATACTTTTACAGTTGAAAGACAGTTTTTCATAACTAGGAATGTGATTCAAAGTGCAAAGAATTTAACTATCCATTATGTACGTACTTCATCGACTGTGTGAAGGACTTCAATATGATGAAACAATTCAACACGTGAAATATTCTGTTAATGGATTTCTCGACTCATTTAATAAAGTGCATTCGCAATCTGGATAGAGAAGCAATGGTCAGATTATAATATGAGGATTGTAGAAGAGCTTATGGTCTTGTAGAGTGTCAAACAAGGATGTGGGATCTTATTTAATTTATAATAGATTATAAATGAAACAATAAAGGTCAAATCGAAATGAAATAAAGATCATTTGACTTCAGCTGAAAACTTGAGATATGCAGATCAGACTAATTCCTTACTCATTCAAAAACATGTGCATGTTACAATATGCTTATTCCCATATTCGTTTAAGATACATTTAAATATAGAGATTGTTTTACTTAGTTAGTTTAATATGTGTATTTAGGGAAAACTTAAGTTTTCTAAGCTGGGTGAATCTTGTGAGGTATTATTAGGTTCACAGCCTCAAACATCGTTAACGGCGAGTACATATATATATATGACGGAGCAGTACATTCTGATCTTTTTAAGAACGAAGACAGGAAAGACACATCTGATGAGCTTTGTTTTGGACAATTTTGTTTTGGAATTTCGCACAAAGCTACTCGAGGTCTATCTGTGCTAGCCGTCCCTAATTTAGCAGTGTAAGACTAGAGGGAAGGCAGCTAGTCATCACCACCCACCGCCAACTCTTGGGCTACTCTTTTACCAACGAAAAGTGGGATTGACCATCACATTATACGCCCCCACGGCTGGGAGGGCGAGCATGTTTGGCGCGAACCCGCGACCCTCAGATTACGAAGCGCACGCCTTAACGCGCTAGGCCATGCCAGGCCTCAATCTGATGAGCTATACTCATAAACAGATTTATATTTAGTATTGCTCAAAATAAACAGCTTGTTTCGGTCGGAAGTTAATGTTGATTATTAATTATCAAATCAAATAATGAAATGTTAAAAAATGTACACCATGCTTTGGAGTCAGGATTTCTTTTTTTGATAATATAAACAACGAGCTCTGACAGGATTTATACTGGGGATTTTAGAACAAAGTAGTTATGTTTTGTTTTCTTGAAACAACTAAGCTACAGAATAAAATATTTTTAAAATAAGTCAAATTACAAATTCAATTCTCTCTTATACAAAATTTTCAATTATTTAAAACATTGTAATTGCTAAATGCAAAGTTGATTTGTGAAACTTGGCATTTTAAACATTTTAAGGACCAATTATCTCAGCGGTATACATGTGGACTTATACTGCTAGAAACGAAGTTTCGATATCTGTGTAGCTTTATGTTTAATAACAAACAACGATATTTTTAAAAGAAGAAAAAGTATTATTTGGACCTACCTTGTATTAATAAAATTCCATAACATTCAAAAACAGAGTATTTTAGGTTCTGAAAGAGGGACCTTAAGTTCTTGTTTTTTAAAGCCAGTAGAAATTCAGAGGGAGCCTTAGATGTCAGCGTTAAAACAACAACCATTACTGTTGTGGTAACGGTCATCACGAAAAACACGTTGCCTTCAAATGGTAGAGCCAGATTGAATTTATCTCCAGAATTCTTCGCAGTGAAAAGATAAAGAGCCAAAAAAAGATAAACAAATGACGTGTGTGTATACATATATATACACTACATGGCCAAAAGTATGTGGATGCCCAAACATCATACCCATACGTTCTTGTTGAACATCTCATTCCAAAACCATGGGCATAATATGGGTTGGTCCCCTCTTTGCTGCTATAACAGCCTCTACTCTTCTGGGAAGGCTTTTTATTAGATTTTGGAACATGGCTGCGGGGATTCGCTCCTATTCAGCCACAAGAGCATTAGTGAGGTCGGGCACTGATGTCAAGCGAGAAAGCCTGGCTCGTAGTCGGCGTTCCAATTTATCCCAAAGTTGTTCGATGAGGTTGAGGTCAAGGTTCTGTGCAGGCCAGTCAATTTCTTTCACACCAACCTCGGCAAATCATGTCTTTATGGAACTCACTTTGTGCATGGGGCATTGTCATGCTGACACAAAAAAGGGCCTTCCCCAAACTGTTTCCACAAAGTTGGAAGCACACAATTCTCTAGAATGGCATTGTATGATGCAGCATCAATATTTCCTTTACTGGAACTAAAGATCCTAGCCTAAACCATGAAAAACAGTCCCAGACCATTATTCCTCCTCCTCAAAACGTTACAGTTGGCATTATACGTTCAGATAGGTAGCGTTCACCTGGCATCCGCCAAACCCAGGTTTGTCCATCAGACTACCAGATAGTAAAGCGTGATTCATTTCTCCAGAAAACGCATTTCCACTGTTACAGAGTCCATTGGCGGTGTGCATTACATCACTCCAGCCGACACTTGGCATTGCGCATGGTGATCTTAGTCATGTGTGTGGCTGCTCGGCCATGGAAACTCATTTCATGAAGATCACGAAGAACAGTTCTTGTACTGACATTGTTTCCAGAGGCAGTATGGAACTCGGTAGTGAGTGTTGCAACTGTGAACAGACGATTTTCACGCGCTTCAGCACTCGGCGGTCCTGTTCTGTGAGCTTATGTGGCCTGTCGCTTCATGGTTGAGCTGTTGTTGCTCCTAGACATTTCCACTTCACAATAATAGCATATACAGTTGACCGGGGCAGCTCTAGCAGGGCAGAAATTTGACAAACTAACTTGTTGGAAAGGTGGCATTCTATGACAGTGTCACGTTGAAAGTTACTGAGCTCTTCAGTACGATCCATTCTACTGCCAATGTTTGTCTGGGGAGAACGCGAAAAACGCAAGCGAACTTGGCAGGGGTTTAGTTTAGAGAAAGAGAAGTCTGAAGAATTATCTCCCCAACAGGGGTGATCAGGAACATTGTGGTTCCTCTTCGTCCCCTCTCATGAAAGATCATTGAACTTTATGGGAGAGTTTGCATTTATTTTGTTTTAACTTATTTAAGATGAAGAAGAGAGGTGGAGGATATGAAAGTGACGCGTGAGAAGGTAGAACTGGACAAGGGCGGCATAAGGGAAGTAAGCCAGGCCAGAGCCCATGGTCAGAGTAACCTGACACCTGGCGATTGCTAAACATTGACTTAAGACTTACTTAAACGGCTCCTTTCAGGACCAGGCAATAATGTTGCCTTGGCTGAGACTTAGAGATCCAATGTCAGAGATTTAGGTGTGGGGGGAAACGGGAGTACCCCAAGAAAACCCATTTTTACGGCCTGGGTGATTTAGGGAAATTACATGGCGCTAGCTTTTATGCACCTGTTAGCAATGGGTGTGGCTGAAATAGCCGAACCCACTAATTAGAAGGAGTGTCCACATACTTTTGGTCATGTAGTGTATATATATTAATATATTGAATCAAAGAAACAATATAATTGTCTATGAGAAGTTAAGAAAATATCTGTTTATATGGTGAAACTCTTAAGATTTATTATAAGTGTTAGAACTGATATAAATAAAACTATTGGTATTGATTTATAAGTAATATTAACATACTAAAAATAAGACGTTATTGCTAGATTACTATTCATAAGACTAATTATATACACTTTGTTGATATTAACTACTTACTCTAAACATTTTATGTTCTACATCTATGTTTTACTCAATGATTGAACTTAAATTAGTTGTATGTGATTTGATTGTATTTATTACTCATGCTTAACATCTGAGTATTTCACGTTTGTGCAGTGGACGTTCATCCTTCCTCCATCGTTCTTCATCACAAATTAAACTATAAGTTAGGTTAGTGAACAAAGAGTATGTGTACAGATTTTAACGATACAGAACTGGTATGGTATATAACTCACATGTTAGTGCTCTAGTTACAAGTTTTAACAAGTTTTAACGATACAAGTTTTAACGATAGAGAAGTGGTATGGAAATGTAACTCACATGTATGTTTTGGCTATATAGAGAAATGGTATGGTGTAACTCACATGTTAGTGCTCTAGTTACAAGTTTTAACGATAGAGAACCGGTTTTGTATGTAACTCACATGCTAGTGCTATAGTTACATGTTTTAACGATAGAGAACTGGTATGGTATATAACTCACATGCTAGTGCTATAGTTACAAGTTTTAACGATAGAGAAGTGGTATGGTATGTAACTCACATGCTAATGCTATAGTTACATGTTTTAACGATAGAGAACTGGTTTTGTATGTAACTCACATGCTAATGCTATAGTTACATGTTTTAACGATAGAGAACTGGTATGGTATGTAACTCACATGCTAGTGCTATAGTTACAAGTTTTAACGATAGAGAAATGGTATGGTATGTAACTCACATGCTAGTGCTCTAGTTACAAGTTTTAACGATAGAGAAATGGTATGGTATGTAACTCACATGCTAGTGCTATAGTTACTCATTGTCAAAGTCATTTTCATTTTGTAGGAAGTCAAGTTTTTCCACAGAAAACGTTTCTGTTAATCTGCGATGTTTATTATGTAGTGTGGTGTCTCTATCGATATCAACAGTGGTTTTGTTTCAGTGACACCTGAAAGATGTCTTCACTATTTTCACTTATGAAATGATTGGTGAGGTTTGCAGTGCATGCACTTTGGGAGATATTGCGTTATTGTGTTTTCTATATAATGTTGTTATACTCTTCTCAGTTTTGTTCAGAATGCCCTCAAATTTGGATCAAATCTATTTCTAACAGCGAAAGCTCTCTACATTTTAAAAACAGTAATGTCGATTACACTGCCCTCTATCTTACACTGTGTCTGGTCCCTTTCTTCAAGCTTAATTTGTGGATGCTATTCTTTCCCGTAAGGTGGCTCGTTGTACATTAGAATACGTGAAAAAATCATCACAATGAAGACGTTTCGCTTCAAACGTATGGTGAAATAGATATACTACTTGACGTTCCGCTTCAAACGTATGGTGAAATAGATATACAGCTAGAGGTCTGATCAACAGGAAAGTGACTGTCAATGCGTGAATTAGTTACATTATTTTAGTGTCAATTACTCTTACTATGGAAGTCAGTTTTTGGCGCACTTGTTTTCGAAATATCAACACTGTTTAGAAACATCATATTTTACGTTTATATACATATACGTATTGCAGACAAATATTTCATCTTAGTCACAGCATTCCAAAGCGAAAGCGATGGTGGGGCAGTGAAATGAAGATATTCCCTCTTTATACCACGAAACAGTTACACATTTGAATAAAAGTCTACAAAACGTCCAAAAGGATGATTTAGAAAGTGCGTGTTTATGTATTTGTTTTAGTGCAAAGCCACGTTGAGCTATGTGCTGTGCCAGCCAAGAGAATCGAAACCCGGATATTTTGCGTTGTTACCCCGAAAACTTATCACTGGCCCACTGGAGAATATGGAATTTGATTGAAAACTAATTTTAAACGTCTGAGACAACCTGTGTTTCTACAATAATTTAACTCTTTTATTCTTTCATAGACTTCAACATTCTGTTCGTGGGGTCAAAAATTCGGCTGCTGTAGAACCGCATAGTTTAGTACAGAATGGAACCTAAGTAATGATAATCAAGTTAAAATATGAACCAAAAATGACTTAGTTATTTGCTTGTAGTACTAGCTGCAAGTGCGAACTATTGGATGAAATAAACAGTTTTTATTGTTATTTCTTGTTGTTGTTTTCTCTAATTTTATTACCAAAAATTACTAAATCTCCTTTGCATAACAAACAATAAAATCTCTTTCTCGTAGATGTGCATGCGGTTCAGTGGCTCCTCTTACTAATTACGAGTAAAAAAAACACCCAAAATTACTGTTAAGATGTTTTATTGTTAAAATGATATTGAACCCCTATAAAACGATGGTACCGGAAATAAAATGGCGGACAGTATATAGCCTATCGGAGTGAATTGACTATTCATGCATAGTACTACTCGTAAAGTTTAGCCAAACTTTTCCAGTAGGGAGAAAATGGAGGTTGAAATTTAGATAAATTACACACAAATATACAGTACTAATATCAGGCTCGATGAAGTGATTGTAGTTTGATATGCAGTGACGTAGCTAGTTTATTGTTCAGCTAAGATTGAAGGTTACGAATTAGGCTTCCTTTTTAATTAGTGTCCATCAAAAAGAAAGAGCTGCCAATATTACACTGTACAAATCCCTCCTTCAGTACATCCCTTTATGCATTGCAAAAGTTACAATATAGGAGGGTCGTGGAGTGATGTAGTGATTTTCACAGAGTATAATATTAGCATCTCTTTTTTTTATTTCTTTCCGTTTTGCACCAGCCATCCCTACATTTGATTTAAAATATTTTTTATTTACTTCTAGACTATTGGTTTGTCTGAGGAGAAATAACTATTAGTAGCGAATAAGTATGCTGTAGTAGAATGACTAGAGTAAAAAAGTTCGTTATTGTTATCTTTAATAATTGATCTTACATTTCAATATTATAGCAAGTCTAAAAGAAATAAACTCTATTTTAAGTGGCCCGCCATAGGCAAGTGGGTTAAGGCGTATGATTCGTCAACTGAGGGTTGCGAGTTCGCATCCCGGTCGCACCAAACATGCTCGCTCTTTCAGCCGTGGGGGTGTTATAAAGTTACGGTAAATCCCACGATTCGTTGGTAAAAAGAGTAGTCCAAGAGTTGGCAGTGGGTGGCGATGACTTCCCTCTAGTTTTACACTGCAAAATTAGGGACGGCTAGCGCACATAGCCCTCGAGTAGCTTTGCGTGAAATTAAAAAAAACAAACTATTTAAAATGAAGTAAAGTGTTGGTCATACGCAAATAAGTGAAATAACGTGTATAACATAAACAAACGGAATAATAACAAATATTTAGAGTTGATTTCTTACGACGATTAACCTATACAATTTATACAATCCATTCGTGTTTGTAATAGACTATTTTTGTTCTCACTTTTATAAAGTACCTGATTTTCCATCACTGTTAAATTGTGTGAGATGTGTAAACTGTTTATTAAATCTTCGTCGTGCATGATTTATGTGTTTACCGAGCAGTCATGTGAGATTTAATAAATCTATTTATTCATTGTTTTTGTTACTTTTCTTATGTCTGTTTTCACTGTATTTTTCTGTTAAATCTAAATCGTGCACTCTCTATTCGTGTTAACTGCACATATTCGTTAGTTCTACACTGTTCACAAATTGTTTGCCTTTGTGTGTGTTTCTGTTTCCTGGATTTGAATGAAGAGTATAGTTTAGTCATGTCCACACACTCTTTACCTGTTTGTTAAGAGTTTCTATCATAGCTCCATGACCATCTTTTGCAATGGGTATGGTGTAATCGATGTAGAAGGTCCTATCATATGACATGTGGATAGAAGATATTGCCAAGTCTATTTCCTGTGGATGGAAAACGAAATCAAAAGATTCTTTCTTAATAATTTCAAACTTTAGACGTAAAACATTTGAAAAGTATAGCTGTGAAATATGGAGGGTAAGTACGCTTTAGGAGTACGATTTCTGTACTCTAACTCATTGCAAATGTCAGAGTATTTTACAGTGCAAATCCCCTGCGGATACACTTATGGCTGGGTGCTGGAAAGACACGATATAGCTCTTTTTGAAAAGTAGTATTTAAATGGTCAAGCTGTTAAACAGGTGCAGTCACAGGGCATAACAATTTCAAGAATACAGTCTTCATTTCTCCATGGAAAAGAAAAACCTCGCACATCAGAGCATTTAAAACAGTAAAAGGTTCTGCAACTGCACCTCAAGCCAAAGTACAGAATGTTTTCGGTAGCTACGTAAAAGACTGTGGTTATGTAAAAGAACCAAGAACCATTCATCCAAAGAAACATTGTAATGAAGCTGGAGAATCTCTTGGTAGCGTTTAAATTTTTAAAATTTCACAAGCGAAAAGCTGGCAAGCTTTCAGTCACAAATTTAAAATCAGCAGCTATTTTCATTAGAAAAACAACTAAAGAAACTAAGATTAGAGCAATCAAATTTAACAATGTACCCCTCAAGTACCCTGTTGTTGATCCGATAGGCTTTTGTGCCTCTGTTCAGCTTGAGCATGATCTTGAAATCTGACGCCTCTTACAATGGAAGTAAGTAATATGTTGTTGGATCATAACCTCGTCATCCTTCTCAGAAGCTTGTTATAATATAAAACTTTGATGACGGACAATATTGTGTAACCAACCATATCCATCATAGCCGGCACGATCAATGACAAAAAAAAGTAGCTATTAAAGAATATCATTCTTATAAATCTTGATTAACCTTCAATGTATGAACACATAATCCTTTCATAGGTTTATTTTCGTAAGTGGAAACTCAGTACTCAGCAATATCCACAAACATCAATTATATGTACATAATGTTGATAGTCTTACTACAGTTCTGAAAACTAATCATGCTAACGGATAAATCATAGATACTTAACATACCTCGTAAGCCGTGGCACCAAGAAGATAACGTACTGCTTCGTCTTTATCCGTCCAGTTGGGAGGACCGTAGCCGATATATCCTCCGTACAAATCATACCTAAAATGATGAAAAATGGCGTGGTCATCAAAATAATACTACCAGGAACAATGTAATTGTGTAATTACGGTTACACGAGTCACAAACTTCTTTAAAATGTGTTAGTAATTTACTATAGTGATAACAGAAAATTTATGGTTGGGCAAATTATAACAAAGCTTAACTTTACAAGTATGAAACCATATCAAGACTTGTTTACAATGCAACTCTCATCGTGTACATGGTAACTAATCCTGCTTAACATGATAAATTGGTCATGAGTACAATAATAATGTAAACATGTATCAAGAACTAACGAGATCCGACTCGTTTACGATGTAGTTAAAATAATATAATCTGTTTCATAGTTACAAAAATCAAACAATTTATGAAACATGCAACATTTTGATGACGAGAAAATTATTACTGTGGCCAGGATAACAACAATCTCCTAATGTTACTTCGAGTCAGTTTGACAACATATTATGTGAAATGCTGAGGCATGGTTAAAAAAAAGTATTGGTCCATCTACCATAAGTGTAACATATATATATACACAACACCGAATTGGATCTTAAAGGATTTTTATAGCTGTGTCCTTGATCAGAATTATTTAAAAAGGAAAAAAAACCGGCTGAAATACAGGTACACTGTAGAATTAAAATATTAACATTGGATAGTTTTAGTATCCTCAACCAGTAATAATCCCATCCTCATTTACGATGTACTGATATATAAGGCTTATAAATATCAGCAGCTGCCTAAGATAGCTGAAATTAAAAATGAAACGTCTAACACTATTATTACAAAGGCAACTGTTCCATTGATATAAACAGAAAAAAAAATCACTTCATGTACATTGTCTATGTGATCGATATTCCCTTTAGATTAAAGTTGAATGATAATATTTCTCGGTCATATAATCTCCTCACTTGTATTAATTACAAAAACACTTTATTGGATATTAAAATATGCAGGATCTTTTGAATTAACTCAATGGGTGGTATCAAAAGTGGCAGGTTACCCTAACTCCACAGGAACTTGATTTATTATCTTTAGAAGGCAAGGTACGAGAATAACAGAGGGTGAAAAACGAAGCTTTTATTTACCCAAATCAATATTAACAGTTTTGGGACCAGCTTATGATGATACTTTCTGTTTGAAGGATGAAATAACAACATAATATTTGGCAAAGAAGAAGTGTGATTCAAATAATAGAAGAGTAAGTACACAAGATGTAAAATAGATACGAATATCGAAGTTTGTAAAGTTTTTGTAACATCTTTAATTGGACACGGGCATCCAGCGTGTTTAAACGTTCAATATTATAAAACACACACATGCACAGATACGTATTATTATAATAACTGGCCTTCCAAGTTCTTAGAAACAGTAAAACATGTTAGAAGACAAGTAACGAAACCATCGTGGTTTACACTCCTGCTTCACATATGCCAATAATGTTGACGTTAAATTTTTGAGGACTTCTTAACTCGACATTTTAAAGACGCCCATAATCTCAAATTATACACATGCACGAAAGCCTAGACTTTTATAATAAATACATTTTTAAACCAATGCAAATACAGTTCTGTTGATTAACCACTTTCGAAAGTGAATGAAATTATATAGATTAATTTGATCTTCCCAAGCTCGAATTTTTAAATTATAATTCCTTTTCGGTTTTGTTATTTTTTCCATTTTTTGTAATATTAGGTTTTACTGTTTTAATGATTTTGGACCTTACTTACATTTTAAGTATTTCAAACAGCCAATTAAAAACACGTTGTGGATCTACGATCTTCAGAGTGAAAGGTTCTGACTTAATGTCCCAAAACGTAAAACTTATGATGTTTCAAGAATTGTATTTGTCGTGTCGTAATGATTTTGACAAAGTTGTACTGGATGCAATGACAGAAGCCAGAGGTGGGGTGCAAAATGCAATCCAGCAGGATATTATGCCGCGTCACAGTCCCACTGCACGATATTCCTGACTGTGGATTGAAACAAATAACAGTAGATTTTGCCTCGACTAGCCTGAACCCTTGTTTTGAATGAAGAATCTTGGAAGTTATCAGAAAACAGCTGAGAGATATACCACGAACTTTCATTACCCTTGGAACTGTTGCTGGAACGGTCTTTTGCTTTAGGTATTTACCACAGTTTGATTGCAAGTGTTAATGTGATTAACGCCAAAAGTAGACCTATTTTGTATTAAAATACGGTTGCAATGGCGAAAAAAACGTTATTATTATGGCGTACAATCTTAATATTGTAGACACAGTAATGCATATCTCGTTTTTAAAGTTAATTTTTAAATAGAGATAGACTTGGAAACCATACAGTAAGTTCTACATAAAATGAGAGTGGTTAATTACCAAATCTATGACAGGTAAGACCGTCACTTGGGGAATTTGACAGGTCATACAGAGGAAAAGCTAAATAGTGGTGTTATAACGGTTGGCTTTATTCCATAAAAGAAATATATATTGATTCTATATTCTACAGATATTCTTCCTAACCCTTAACAACAGGGTTATTATAAAGTTTTCTTAGCTTTCTATTATTATTAGAAACATAATTTTTGGATGCAGCACAGAGTTTAATGTTTTCTTTCATAGTAAAATATTATCGTGAAGGCTCCCTTATGTAGAAAATAATTTCTTTATCTGTTTTTATGAACCGTCAAGTATTAAACTTTTCCTTTTCAATTTAGTACAAAAGTAGAGTCAGTGTAATTCCTTGTTTTATTTGCATAATTTACAATATAAATGAGTTTTCATTTTAGGCCTCAAAATATGCTATTGATTTTGTTAAAACTGTTGCATTGAAGTGCCACAACCGGCAACGTACTTTTGCAATAGTCCAGGTTTCCTCCTCTTCTTCAATGATTTTTATGAAACAAAATATCTTCTAAATAATTCTTAAAATGTGTTTTATAAATTATTTTATAATGTAGCTTTACTTAAAGGAAGATTTTTTCCGATTATGTCAGGGGTGTTGCTGAGCAAAGTTTGTTCTATGGATATATTTCAAGTGCCTTGAATCCACCTTAAGTAAACTACAATAGAAATACATGCAACCATGTTTCAATTATTTCTATAAACAGTTTCTTCTTGACGTCCAATAAATTTTATATTTTCCTTCCATTTTCACCCTCATACTCAAGAGCAAATTTAACCGCTGTAAGAAATCTTCTAATTTATCAATCAATAGGAAAAAAAAAACATTCTCAAGTTCATTAATATCCCAAGGATTCAGTGAAGGTAGAAGTACCCATTCTCTTGTGCTAGTATTGTTATCGCACCAGTTTTCTTATGATTGGAAAGAAAGCATATGACTTTAAATGATTTTGCTTTTAAGAAACCCGAACAACAATACCTGGGATTATCAGAGAAGTTCAGTAAAATGTATTTGTGATATGATTGTGTGTGTGTTTCATATACGAAAGCCACATCGGGCTATCTGCTGAGTCCACCGAGGAGAATCGAACCCATGATATTTAGCGTTGTAAATCCGTAGAATTACCGCTGTACCAGTGAGTTTATGTTGGTGTGTGTGTATACATAAGTAAAGTATAACAGAGATACTTGCGATTATGTTTTAATCTTGAGATCCAAGTCTCAATTCTTTTCGCGTGCACCTGAAGAATATTTCTAAAGACTACAATAAATATTTATTCTGCAAACCCTAGCTATAAATCTTTATATTGTACCTTTATCCTTTGGGCACTTTGAAATAATTCTCTGAGACACTACTGCAGGCTCGGCATGGCCAGGTGATTAAGGCACTCGACTCATAATCTGAAGGTTTGAATCCCCTCTACATCAAACATGTTCGCCCTTTCAGCCGTAGGGGCGCAATAATCCTACTATTCGTTAGTGAAATAGTAGCCCAAGAGTTGGCGGTGGGTGGTTATGACCAGCTACCTTCCCTCTAGTCTTACACAACTAAATTATAGACGGCGAGCCCAAAGAGCCCTCGTGTACTGCAACAGTGAGCTTTTGACCGAGACGTAACAAGTCACACACAACCGACGAACAACTTTTACATTAAAAAGACGAAGTAAACACGTACTTAAAAGGTTTAACGTAGAACTTACGTGAAGTTGAGAATTTCTGACATTGTCTTAACGACTTCCAACGTGTAACCCTCTTGCTGCTCAACACTGACATACGGTGGATTCTGAAAAAAATATGTTACGTAAAAAAGTAATTGTAATATAATTCATGTATATGTACGTTAAACAGATTGAAAGAAAGGGGAAATGTTTTCGGTTTTCTCATCGTAAGAAATAACTAGTAATTATATAATATTTCAATAAAAGATTATTCATTTCTAAATGTTATTTTACAGTTCAGGATATTTGCGCTCACACATACGACACACAAACAACTTATATATATGCAATGCTGGCCAAAATCTTAAGGCCAATGAACATAAAGACAAAATATGCATTTTGCGTTGTTACACTCAACCACTTATTTGAGTAAAGCTTCGAAAGATGAATATAAGAAAAGGGAAAATAAAAATAAAAAACTTTATAGCATTTATTATTGAAAATGTGAACACTATGAAATTAACCTAAATACTAGCTGGTCAATAGTTTAAGACCATACCAAAAAGAAGTCCTAAACAGGGTAAAAAATGCCCAACAAGAGGTCTCAGTAGTGAGTTGCACGGCTATCATTACGAATAACTGCAAACATTCGCTTTGACATGATCGATAGAAGCGTTTGCAGAAGGCTGGCTCGAATGTTATTCCAAGTGGTGAAGATGACTTCACGAAGATCATGCATTGTTTGGAATTGACGTCCATTTCTTTAGACTTCCCTTGCCATCCACCCCCAAACATTTCCAATGGGGCTCAGTTCGGGCGAACACTCTGAATGGTCCAAAAATTTCACATTATTCGCCATGACAAAGTCCTTTGTCTCGCGGGCATTGTGGATTGCAGCGTTGTCCTGCTGAAAGATCCAGTCATTTCCACACAAGCGAGAGCCTTCAGTCAATAAGGATGCTCTCTCCAACATGTCAATGTAGCCAGCTGTTGTTTGACGCCCCTGTATAACTTGAAGCTCCATTGTTCCATGGAAGGAGAAAGCACCCCAGATCATAATGGAACCTCTTCCACTGTGTCGTGTAGAAAATGTCTCTGGTGGGATATCATTATCGTACCAATAACGTTGGACCATCTGGACCATCAAGGTTTAATTTTTTCTCATCAGAGAACAAAACCTTCGTCCACTTTTCTACGTCTTATGTTTGATGCTTCACAGCAAAGTTTAACCACTGTTTCGTGGTGTGGAAGGACGCGTGGCCTTTAAAGACGTTTACGGTTTTAAAAGCCTTTTTCTTGTATATGCCGTCTTATTGGCCTTGAGCTGCATTCTGCGTCCGTAATCTGGTTCGACGATCGGCTGGTGTCTTGCTGGACAACCCGTCGAATCCTCATACTCAACACAGGCGACATTTTCTTGGGCCAACCACTTGAAATTCTCGTTTCGTATCCCTCAGGGTCTTTTAAGAAATTTACAGCAGCAGTTTTATTACACTCAATCACACCAGCGATGGCACGTTAAAAGAGACCTTGCTTTTGCAGCTCGACAATTCTGACACGTTCAAACTCTGTGAACTTTTTAGCCTTTGCCATGTTTTTACTCAGGAGATGTCAGTGGGAGATGTTGACAATGCTAATGCTTGAACACAAATGACTAAATTTCGTTACGTGTTTACCAATTAACGCTTCGTTTCAGTATGGTCCTAATCTTTTGACCAGCTAGGATTTAGGCTAATTTCATAGAGTTCATATTTTCCCTATTAAATGCTAAAATGTTTTTTTTTTCCCCTTTTCTTATTGTCATCTTTTGAAGCTCTACTCAAATAAGTGGTTGAGTGTAACAACGCAAAATGCATATTTGTTCTTTATGTTCATTGGCCTTAAGATTTTGGCCAGCAGTGTATATATGTATATGTATATATATATATACTGACTGTACCAAAAGCATACACTTGAAAATAGAAATAATATGTTGCACTTTCACTCTCTCAAACACATACGTAAGTGGTAAAAATGGATCACACTGTAAGTTCCTTAAAGTTCATTACACGTTGAAGAAGTTCGAATCATAATCCTAAATCTTTATTAAGTTGTTGAATTGTATAGAAAAACATTTATACTTTCATCTCAACTAAGTCTGGATCTCAAAAACTAACACAATCTTTAAAACTGAAAAATCTTTCTGATACAACTGAAAACAAAAAAGATCTAAAACAAGGAAACTACCCTTAAATAAAAGTTGTAAAACAAAAAAAAGACAGTAATACATGCAATAACTCTCCCTCTTTCAGTGCAAACACCGTTCAAGTGACTGAGGAATACTCAAATCAACAAGGATATATGATAACCCTCAAAATATCCCCTTCTTTAACCACGATAAAAATACACTGTTCATATCTAGAATGTATCGCATACTACAATAACTAGACCCGACATGGCCAAGTTGGTTAAGGCGTTCGATTCGTAATCTGAGGGTCGCGGGTTCGAATTCCCGTCGCACCAAACATGCTCACCCTTTTAGTCGTGGGAGCGTTATATTGTCACGGTCAATCCCACTATTCGTTGGTAAAAGAGTAGCTCAAGAGTTGGCGGTGGGTGGTGATGACTAGCTTCCTTCCCTCTAGTCTTACACTGCTAAATTAGGGACGGCTAGCGCAGATAGCCCTCGAGTAGCTTCTCGCGAAATTTCCAACAAATACAATAACTTTTTCTAATGGAGAACGCTATGATGTCTTTGATGACTCATACAGTCTAATAAATAACTAAAGTTGACTGAAACTTAACAGCTCTCGTTTTTTTTACCAACTTTCTAGATTAAGAATAACTTGAAGTTAGGAGACATTTCGAAAAATGTTATCTAGTAACTAAAGTGGTAGCAAAAATAGTTTACTTTTCTGTACCGCATTTCTATTATTTCCCCTTCAAACTCAGGCTGAAATGGCAGATTTTAGTTTTAAAGCCAATTAAAATTAACTCGTAGGTCGGCCAAGAAACCAACGTAACTCGCTCTCACCCATGTAAAAACACTTGCCAAGATATGTTAAATAATAAACAAACATTACAAAAACTATAAAAATGTATATAAAAACTTTTTAACTTAGATAATATATCACCTGTAGGAGGAACCAACTAACAGCAATGAATTACAAAAGTATACCCTCTAAAACAACAAATGAACATATGAAATACTAATATAAGACTTTAATAAAGATGCATACAATAAAAAGATAAACTCATTAACATAAATATACATAACAGGAAAAATCCATTAACAATTAACAAACAATAACTATTCTAAACACAAGCAAAGTATTTTTCGTGTGAAAAGGTGAGGCACAATTATCGCAAAAAATGTGTAAAATAATAATAATAAAAAGGTTTCCATAATAAAACTATATATTAATGAAAAAACACAACAAAAATATTCACACGAAACCCTTCATAACCGATACAGAAGAAAAACATTACAAAAAAATCACAACACCAAACTAAGTATCCCTTTAATAACGACCACGCAAAATAAACTACAGTGGAGCGCCATTAAGCCGCGGACCAGTAAACCGCGAAATCGCTTAAGCCGCTGTAGCAAGTCTTGTGAGCGATGTGAGCGAGGAATATCGCAGCTCACCGCTAATTGAAGAACGTGTAAAAACGCGGCTTACGAGTTTAATCCTGGCTTTATAACTTCAAGGGGATATTTACAAAGGATTTGCTTTAATTTGGGAAATAAATAAAATATATTACAATAGAAATCGACCGTTAATCTACCTTATCCGCTCTCTATGTCAGCTTTATGGAGGCCGCCATTGTTACCGAATCACACCTCTCCATACATTAAAGTTAATCAGCGGTAAATCCGTGAAAAAAAGTGATCAATAATTAAAGTATTATTTTTAATTCGATAATCCGATATAATGATCACGCAATGGCCCTGATGAGGCTCCTCGGCGGAGCTGTTGGCGACTTCGGCTTTTCAGTCACAAAGGTTTAAGCCGCGGAGGCCTGGCATGGCCAAGCGCGTAAGGCGTGCGACTCGTAATCCGAGGGTCGCGGGTTCGCGCCCGAGTCGCGCCAAACATGCTCGCCCTTCCAGCCGTGGGGGCGTTATAATGTGACGGTCAATCCCACTATTCGTTTGTAAAAGAGTAGCCCAAGAGTTGGCGGTGGGTGGTGATGACTAGCTGCCTTCCCTCTAGTCTTACACTGCTAAATTAGGGACGGCTAGCACAGATAGCCCTCGAGTAGCTTTGTGCGAAATTCCAAAAAACAAACAAACAAACTTAGGCCGCGGTTAAGCAGGTTGACCCCCCAAATACCGCGGCTTAACGGCGCTCCACTGTATCTAAAAGTTTCAGTAAAATGTTGACAACACATTGAAATAACGTTTTTGCAGAAACTACACACATTTTTCTAAAGAAGATACGGGAAAGAACATACATGAAAAGAAAACATATATATATATATATACACACACACAAGCACTATTCTAAATGTATGTATATAGAAATACCATTACTAAAATAAAAACATTTTTACCGCCAATCCGAACTAAGGAAGGAAAAAAAAGGAATGTGTTTGAAACTCTTGTTTCTGAATTAAGAAGAGAGTTTCGAGGCTTGATTTCCAATGAACGTATACTAAACTATGGAATGTATACGAGTAAGAACTTATCTTTCTTCTCACAATCTGGGTTGGAAAAGTAGTTCAGTTTGACTGTATTATGAAGATTCAATCGTCGTGCCATGTGCATATATCTGTTCTTGAATATCTTTTTTTTGTTGTTATTAGTATTATCTTGGTTACTACCAACTACCCCGTATCTTCAAGTTAAGCTTGGTAACTCCTACCAAAAGAGCCATTTCTAATAACTTTTAATATAAATGCAAGATATTTTCTGTTGTCGGTCAAATTCTTAGAGTGTAGTTACCAAAAGTGTAGTCACCTGTTAATACATATGTAGAACCCTTTCTGTGGTCTGTTAGATGTCGAGCTTGAAGTTGCCAAAATTGTGGCCACCTTCCCTACACCTCTTCACCTTTCATGACTAACGGCAGGTTCGAGGGTTTCATTTGCAACACTAATAGAATGCTCAACCTGATAGTCGATGACGATACATATAAAAGACTAAGAATTTGATCTTGAGTAGCAAAAGTCATGATTAAAAATGAGGCTCAACAAACTCCAGTCTATGTTCAAATGTCACACAGAAAGAAGTTAACTCTAACTTATCTTCCATGGTCATTATTGCTATTATGATAGCCCATAGCTTTTCTTGGAACCCGGCTATATTCCTTCTACCCCTAATTGATTGTTATACGGAACAGTGCCCGAGTTTGATAGAAAGTAAATGATGTGACAAGATTGCAGAGTTAGATAACTATACTAGTAACTCAAACATATTGGACACTGCGTGGATGTTAACTTAATTTTTTTCTGTCCATAGAAATTCATTAACATCAGTATATTGTTTCCATCTCGACTTCTTTCATTTACAAGCTTAGCACAAAAAAAAAGATTATCTACAAAGCCACTTCACTAAGTGCTACTTCTTGCAATTTGCAATTTGATGTATTAAAGTGTCAAAATTACTGTTGTGGTCAAGTGTCATCCTTACAGGCGTACGTGAATTCACGTGTATCTAATACTTTCACGGCCAAAATTAATATTCATCGTGTCGCTACCTTGTATATAGAAATAATTTTATAAATCAAAGACTTAACATTAAGATGTAATTTTTTGTAATAGGTCTAAGCCATAACTCTTATCTCTTTCTATAAAATTCATTAAATATCTTAATAGTTCCAAGTCCAAACTGAAACATTCTCACAATGGCATTAATAAAAGTAATAGATACAATGCATCTCCAATTAATGTTTCACAGGTCAGTAATTACAAATATTTTTATAACTTGAGGCCCTAACATTTAAGTTAAATTATCGTGTTCACTTTTAAATGTAATCTACCGGGTGTCTTCTAAGTAGCTGATTTGTTCTTAACGTACAACACCAATAAACAGCTTTTGTGCAACACCTCACACATATATTGCATATACATATATCTCAACTTCTGCATATCATTACATGTACTTGTAAACGCTGGCAGATCACCTCAAGTTTGTGTGCTATTACAATGTACTTGGCCCATACTACATGTGTAAACTAGACATTGATAGTCGTGGTTCAGTTGTTCCACCACCTGTGAGAAATGAAAGTCAACAATCTTTTAGAGGCAACGCAACATGAATAGTTACTAACAGAGTTAAACTGAACTCAGATGTTTCAGCTAATATTTTAGTTACTAAAATTAATATTCCTTCTGTCCCTACCTTGAATATCAATACACGCTCTCACAACAACTTCAACTAACTACAGCTGTCCATAGTAACTGTACTATTACTGTCCAAAGTAGTCACTAAATAAAAACAACCTGGACACTCTATTACCTTACGAGTTGATCCGTTTGCTTCATTTGGCATCAAGAAAATTCAAACTTATCCATTGAAACAATGCCTATTCCATTAACATTCAAGACATCTAACCTACTTTCTGTGCTGATAATTAACACAAATCCCTCACTTAAATTAATGTGTCATATTGATAGTTTCTTGAGCATCCTAAGGTCTACTTTGAAAACTGCCGTAACTTGACTGAGAGTTAGTGATTTTCATAAGAATTCTGATTATTGCTTTGCCTTTAAAAATTACCCAATGACTTGAAAAATAAAGACTCCAATATCCTTTCAGTCATTGTTTTTCAATCAGTTGACTGTCCTAGCTTGTGGTAATTAAGCGAAAGTCATAAAATGCAATCCATACCTTTTTTTCAGATTATACACCCAACAGGTACTGTTTGATATGTTTAAGGTTGTGACAGAGACCTTTACTGCCCCACAGAATATCATCCTTACTAATGCTTTCTGTTTTGCCACAAAGAATCATCTGGTTAATCCTATCTAAATCTAACTTAAAAATGTGGGTTGATGAAAGGGCAGTCAAGCCTTACATACACAATCGGTAACATCATTGATCCCCAAAATGCTGAAGTAAGGACCTATATAACTGAACAAATCTGTTGATATGCGTGTAATGTGAGAATTTCGTTTACGTACCAAGACTTCTATTTATATAAGCATTACCTTACACTTTACTTGTTTCATTACTCTTGTGCTTTTTGTCCTTAGCATTTCTGTATTGATGTCTTATGAGATGGTTTTTACATAGCATATCCAACAGGCTACCTTTTTGTTCGAAAAGAACATACATTAGAAATGTATTAAATTACAATTCATAAAAAAGTTTAAAGCTGTATAATTTATTAGCTATCATTTCATCAATAACTGACCAGTTAATTGCCAATTGCTTACTTGTTTAATGACAACAGGTGGTTAAGTTTGACCACTAGTGGTTTTAGGCACTTGTTAATTCATTGTTTGTTTGTTTTGAATTTCGCCCAAAGCTACGCGAGGGCTATCTGCGCTGGCAGTCCCTAATTCAACAGTGTAAGACTAGAAGTTATCACCACCAACCGCCAACTCTTTTATCAACGAACAGTATGATTCGCCAAACATTATAACGCCCCCACGGCTGAAAGGGCGCGCATGTTTGGTGTGATGGGAATTAAACCCGTGACCCTCAGATTACCAGTCAAGCGCTCTAACCGCCTTGCCATGCCGAACCGTGTTAATTCATATAACACTTTATAACTATGGTATATACGTATAGTGTTATACCAACAAATCTATAAAAACCATCTTCACTCATTTCGTATTAATAGTTTGAAAATATTTCATCGATCATTCAGCACGATGCATCACCAGTTGAAAGTTTATATTAAGTACTACCGCTTCAGTTTACTCAGTGATTCACCTTTAACAATGTATAAAATAAACAAAACACGTCAGTTTATTTTAGATGAAAGCCACACTAAGCTATCTGCTGTGTCCATCGAGGGAAATCAAACTACTGAATTCAGTATTGTAAGTCTGTAAACTTCTCACTGTCCCACAGGGAACAAACAAGTCAGTAAAACCCCAACTCTCTTTTCGCGACATGAAGATAAACATTTTGTATGTTTGCACTTAAACACAAACCTGTACAAAGAGCTATCTACACTCTGACCACAATGGATATCGAAATCCGCTGTGTCACTGGGGAGCTGAAAACAGACCATCAGTGTTACAACTTGTATGTCCTAAGTATTAAAATGCTAATTACTACAATAGGTATAAGTGATATTTATATATACAGTGTTCAATGCGAGCATGGTTTAAACATTAAGCTTCATCACTGCCAACAACAATAGCAGTTAAGAAGTTTAACTTTCTGAACTATGTTGCAATAATCATATGAATTTAGGGTTTTAGGGCATTATGAAAAAGTTTGAAAACATTGCTTTTGGAAGTTTCTGCACTATTACTATTATTGTACATCCTACTAAAACACACTACCATGTGGCCTCAATTACTGCTATTATTTTTCTGGTGGTCTAGTGACAAATTTAGTAGTGTATTTTATTTTTATTACCATATTAATATTTGTTTTTGTTATCACACCCTAACTTACAAATATCATTCTTATTTTGAAATCAAATATACTTACTTCTCGCGCTCCTATTTTAAGTCTCTGTCCACTCAGTCTTCTCGTTCGCTTCATACTAGGGTTTGTTTTATTAATGCCGTGCCTCTTCGACCCGCTTGCACTCATCTGTATCATTATGGGTAATTTACTACCTTCCTGGGTCAGTTCAACAATATTGAAACCAAAATCTGGCGATATGGTACATTTCTAGAGAATAGGGTTTAAAAATAAAAATGAAAACTGAAGAAAACAACCCAATGAAAGTTAAATAATAACAATGAACCTCTGTGTCAACCAGAGAGATCAAGTACCTTTTTTTTTTACCTCCAGGATGTACACACTCAGTATTTCATCACTATCTTGCCACTTTTGTGAAATAAGCACTGTCTTACAAGGAATACCAATGATTTTTGTTAATAAAAACCTGAAAAAACTGGAGGGTATACAATGATTTCATTTTGTAATAGATGAAAAAACGTTTTACTAAGCTTTGTATAAAGCCATGGTGTAATTGTAATATAATATCTACAGAAACTCTTTCGGAACCAGTAATTAATCATCTGAAACATTAAGAACATTCGGAAGACTTTCTGTCAAGATTGAACATATGTTGGAGGATAGATATCAGAAGCATTGACTTTAAAACTTTCTTGCAAGTGTAAGGTAGCAAAATACTGGAACTGCAGGAGGTGTGGGTGCGATCATAAAGAAATCAGTTGCATAGAAAGCAAACCGTAAAAGAGGTCAGAGAAAAATTTTCGTTGTTGCTAAAAAGAAAAACATGACCATTTATAAACCGATTTGGTTCCCAGTATCGTTAAAAACATGTACGACTATAAACAAAAAGGTTAGAGAAGGGTGTAAACTGATAACAAGCTTCTGGCAATTTCTGGCTTAGATAATTTTGGAAACTGATCATGGTGAGAGTTTAATGTTTCCTACTGTAAGTGTTTGCTAAGATTCCCAGACGTCTGACAAAGCTGTGAATGATCAAACATTTTGCTACTTCTGAGCCCAGGCTGTACAACAGTCCTGAAAGGGAATATATAATTTTTTGTCAACTCTTCTGGAGAAGACTATCTAGTAGCTTTCAATAAACATTTGCTCTACACAGAGTTTGAAAGAATCTCTCTTTCAAAGACCAAGATCATCCTGAAAAAACATGGTCGACAGCTATTTCATCACCAGTAAAAAACTGTTTAGAAGTGAATAATCTAAGCTTTGCTCTAGCCTCACACTTGTGTTAAGAACTTCTGGTCCTAAATATTCTGTATTATAGATGATGCCTGATAGTGTTTTTTTTTTTCTGGCAGACACAGAGACTTTGGTAGGCGCAATACCTTGTCATGGTTACTTGTAACGGGTGCAAGCATGTCTTTTACTATTTTAACAAAGTGAAGGAACATTTACTAAACTCTAACAGTATTTATAGGATCGACAGTTAATGATTGCTGCAATAAAGAAAATCTTTTCCTGGATAATTTCGTTAGAATAGTAAGTATATAAAAGTACATTTGAAGGTATCTCAAATGTCATGAGGAATAAATGTAAATCTAATGAATGTTCCAATGGAGCACCATCTGATATGTATTCGAGAGAAGACAAGTAAGTACTATGGCAAGTGAGATATTTGCTGGCGCAGTGTGGTGATTATGTATTGGACAGTAGAAGGAGAGAAGATACATGTTGCTGTGCAACATAAAGTTTATGTTGAACATCTCTGAAATGAAGATAACTCACAAGATTGAGAGTTTGTGGTGTCGACGACTAAAGCAGTGTTGTGGCACATTATTAAAGACCTCTTTAATATAAAGTACACCATTCTTCATACACCAATACAGTTTGTTTCCAGAACACTCTTCTGCACGTGGTTATCCAGATGCCGTGTTAGTTTGAAATCACATGCTTCAAAAATAAAGCAAAACGCAGGGTGTAAAATAAGGGCTAAATGCTCATTTTTCTAGATCAACTAGGTCCTTTGGTCCTCGCTGAAGGAAGGCAATAACTGTGTCACATCAAGGAAGGCAATTATTAGCTTTAAATATGTCAGTCTGCCAAATTATATTTTCCGGGAACGCAGTAGCTAACCCTATGTAGGAATGAGTCTGGATGAAATTGGCAGGCAGTAAATTTTGAATATTGGAGTGCGCTCGCTAGAACATTGGCAAAACCTAATCAAATGGACAGCAGAAAGCCCTTCGCTAATTAAGTATAAAGTTTCCTTTACATTTTGAGTAGTTTTCCTTAATATCTAGAAAACGGGCTGGAAAAAAACATCGATTTTTCATCTTCTTTCTTCCTTTCCTTCAGTTGTAACTCATAGACCACAGTGTGCCTACTTCCAACCTGTACACAAAATCACTATGCTACTCCCTAAGGTGTTTCTTTCAAGCCCAGAACCTCAAGTGATCTAAGATAGATTAAATACGGCTCAAAACATATGCAATGATATACATTATTAATATTGCTCAGTACTTATATCATTCTATAAATGTTAAACTTATCAGATTCGAATTGATTTGAAACATGTAAGTTGTATGTTTATATTAAACATTTACCAACTTAAGATATTTCTTCTCGTATTGAAAGTTTTATTTCATCAACTTCTTGATAGTTCAACCTAAAAAACGTGCGAGGATACCAAGCTGAATAAGGTTCCTTTGTTTAATCTGTCAACACACTTTTCTGCTTATTTAAAAATTAACGGGATGTAGACAAGGAAAATATTAGCATGAAAGTGCTCAAAATGCAACTGGCTGATACCTTGGTGTGATAGATGTCTGGAAACAGAATGATCAAAATGGAGGTATTTCAAATGATTGTGCAGTGTCTCACTTATCTACAGTCGTTTGGACTAGGTGACCCAAAAATTGATAGATGTATATACTGTATATGCTGTACGTACGCAAACATATATCGATATTCTAGGAAGATATCAAGAAAATGTTTGACCATGTCCAAGTGGATAAGTTCAAAAAGAAAGGAGTAGGACATATGCTAAAACGTTACAGATATGTACAATGAAAACACTGATGATGCTGAAGAATATTGCGAATCATCGAAAGAATGAAGAACGTAGGGATGAAAAAAGTAAATGATGCAAAATGATGCCCTAACCTCTTGTCGTAGTGCATTGGTTGTAAGCCAAAGCTTGAGTTGAGTAGTTATTGAGACAACCATTACTAACCACACAGTCGTGATAAAAGCAATAAGAGTGGTTAATCCTGGGAATATTTAAAACCACTAGATTAATAGGAAAAGCCACAAACAAAATTCCTTTGATGAAACCATATATATTTCTATATGTTATTCTAAATCTTCCAGATTTCAGGGTTTCGTGTGAACCATAATTTAAAACAAAAAATTACATAATTGTTCCAGTTGATCAGAGATTCGTTGTTAAAACACATTTCTTTTAAATTGGTTATATAAAATTCAAAATATTTTCATGATACCTTTAAGTAATAAAGTAGTAAAAATGAAAAGAGTTCGCAAAATATAAATTCATAACATATACTTTGCAATTTATTGCTTGAAATTGCAAAGAAACAATTAACATCGTATAAAAAACGTTTTTATCGAAGAACAATTGTTCCATGTTAAAATTCATAAGGTTTTAGTATTTAATATTAACAAAAGGAGTCATCTCTACGTCAAATACGTTATTTTTAGTTGATTAGATATGTGATGTCAAACTAAAAATTAAAGAAATTTGTATTTTATGAGTTTTTCTTTTCGTCTTGCCACGATTTTATTATATCAAAATTATGGTTCTGTGTTTTATATTTATTTTTCAGAATTTCAGAGGAATTTAACAGCATTAAATTTAAAAATGAAAATCGGGAAAACTTATCGAAAACATCAATATAGTGTGACCTTAGAAAACATTGATATTGAAATTTGTTGCCATTGTAATGATTAAATGAAAAAAACTCTTAAATTTAAAGTACTATGAAAAGAAGAGTTGTTCGGAATATACCCTTAACTTTTGGCTTTTATATTAAACATATAAGCTAGTAGTCCCTTTAAGTCTCATTTAGTTTCAAATAAGATAGATAAAATTCATTATTCTTTGCAAATAAACTTTCAAATCGTTTCTGATAGTTTCAAAAAGTATTGTGCAGAAAAATCATGATTAAGTAAAGGTCAATCACTGTTTAAATTAATTAAACTTTGCAAAACATTATTTTTCAAATGCACGGAATAATTGACCAAAACGTAATTACAACAATTCTAATTTGCTGTACTTTGGTAACCTTAAATTCTGTAGACATCTCAGTAAGATAAAATTAAATGTTCAAAATCTAAGAAACAACATGATTTTGATCATAGAATGTAATTTTGATACTAAAAGATATCGATTCCAAATAGTGAAATATGATTTTTCCAATCTGTTTTAATCGATTGTGATTAGGCTTACATTGGTCAACTACTTGGTAGAATCGTTTACTTGTCAGATCCAATTCTTTTTACTCCGTTCATTTTAGATCAAGTTTTTTCTTGAATTTATTTTTACCTTGTAATTCGAATAAAGACTGCAGATCTCTTCCATGACAACGTTCGCCAACACCTACACAAGAGAGATACACAAAGTGATTGTCAACACTTATATACAATAGCTACATTTCTGACTGGTTCATCATATTCAAGTTTTAAATAATTATTTGAAAATTAAGTTATCTTAAAACCTTACATATTTTAAACTGCTAGCAGTTTTACTAACTTTGCATCGCCCACCAACTATTTTTATATTAATTGTTCTGTGCAGATGATGTTCCAATCTCACTGGAACCTCACAAATGACGGTACCTCAATCTCACTCGTAACATACACATATCTGACTCTGTCAGAACAAACATGTAACGTTCCAGTATTTCTCGTGTCATATTATTATCCCAGTGGGACAACAGTAAATCTACAGGTTTACAACACTAAAATCAGGGATTCTATCCTCTCGGTGAACACAACAGAGAGCTCGATGTGGCTTTACTATATTTAAACACAAACACATATCAGTTATAGTATTTGTATTTTAAGAAGCTTTTATGCAATCAATATCTATAAAAGCCACTTTCTGTTGATAACACCTATTTGGTAACGCTGAACTTTCTGTGGTTAATGTTCTATTAATTCAAAGGCTTATCTCAAATGAAAGTTTCGAATTTCAATCTCAGTGGGTTTTTATAACTTCTGTTAATTATTAAATCAACATGTCCAGAGCAAGATATAACAGTATTAGGAAAAACACAATAACATGAGGTTTATGTTAAGGATTTGAGTTATTTTCAACATTCGATTACATCAGTTATAGTGCTATACCATCATGTGGGAGTCTTTCATTTAAATTCTAGTAGAGTTGAGATTTATATTACTTTTCCATTATTATATTTACTTTTTATATACTTTTTATCATACTTAAACTCTTTGAATATTCAGAAAAATACTAATATAATTACGGATTAAATCAAAGAAAATGTATTGCATAATAAACACCAGTGTATGTGTCAAAAACAACTTAAATATTTTGTCAACACAACAGATGGCACAATAATACATTAACATAGACGTTTTACAAGCAGTTTTTACAAAAAAAAAAGTTATACCTTAATATATTTATCCTTCACCATCAAATTCGTTAGCTTTGTTACCACAACTAATAAATAGTAGGGTCAGACACTGGGCTATGAAGATGTATTTCTTTGAGAAGAAGTATATTATAATTAATTTTAGAAAAACATGTTCGTTCATATAATTTTTCTAGTAGAGAAATTAATTGGCATTTACAATCATATGAAAGGCAGTCGGATAGTTTTATAAATAATAAGCAAAAGAGTTAAAGGTGTCTTCCGGCCCGGCATGGCCAGGTGGGTTAAGGCGTGCGACTCGTAATCTGAGGTTTTTTTTAACGTTTTTGTTAATCTTTAAAATAATTTAAACTAAGTACTGAAGGGTTATCGCACTTGCTGCTCTTACACAAACTAAACGTACTGAGACTGTTGTTTTGTGTAACAATTCTCACTATTTATATATTAGGCGAACTGCCAATTTAGAAAGAAAATTTATTTAGAAACTAAATAGTCAGGGCTGTACTTAGGTACGTGGCCAGGCATAGCCAGGTGGTTAGGGCGTTCGACTGGTAACCTGAGGGTCGTGAGTTAGAAACCACGTCACACCAAACATCTTCGCCCTTTCAGCCGTGAGGGCATTATAAAGTGACGGTCAATCCCAATATTCGTTGGTAAAAGAGTAACCCAAGAGTTGGCGGTGGGTGGTGATGACTAGCTGCCTTCCCTCTAGTCTTACACTGCTAAATTAGAGAAGGCTAGCGCAGATAGCCCTCGAGTAGCTTTG